>NW_014542550.1:884767-899467 GCF_000741045.1 Vigna radiata var. radiata | reverse complement strand
TATCAAACTCATGAAATGAACAAGTCTTCCTTCTAGCTTTATCATGTTCTCTCTTGATGTCTTTGTAACTAAGTGGCTTATCAAAATTAAAATTCCTAAAAGAATATCTTCCAAACATTTTATGAATTTAAAAGTTTTCTTGAAGTAAGGATGAAAAGATTTCACTTACTAAAAATCCTTAAATCAAAATTACCTCTAAATTCAACAAAAGTCTAGAAACAATTAATCATGAAGAGAAAAACTAAACTTTAAGATTGTTACCTTGGGCTGAACATTGGTATAATACCAACTACATTTCTGCTCCGAACAACCAAGAGGATGGAAAACTGTGTTACCTTGCGCTGAGTATTGGTATAATACCAGCTACCAAGGAGCTAGCATGTTAGGCAATGGAGAGTCTATGAGAAAGAAAGGGAAACAGAAACACTTAACTGCTTAACAGTTAAGTGAAGGGGCGGGAAAGGGCCTATATATTAGGACCCTTTAGTGTTTCAGTTGGTTGTTGAGTAGTTTGAATGTGTTGACCGGTCTTAGAACCTAGTGGAGGGGGTTAGGCTCCTACATTACAGTGTATTCTTGATTCATCGTTGTGAATACCATTCTTTCTATTCTTTGTTTTCATGTTCTTGATTGTGGTGTTTGAGAGTAAGAGAGAGAGCTGGTTAGAAATTCATACCTGAATCCCTATCATAGCAGGTGCACACCGTTTGAAACTGTTTACGGGAGGCTGCCACCCTTGCTGCAAAGGTTCATATCGGGTGAGACATTGGTGGAACCAGTTAACCAGGAACTACAAACCAGAGATGAGGCTCTGGCACAATTAAAATTCCATTTGGAAAGAGCACAGGAGTTAATGGTAAACCAGGCTAACAAGAGGAGGAAGTAGGCGGATGTGACAGTAGGAGATTGGATCTTCTTAAAGATAAGACCTCACTGCCAATCTTCAATGCCTACTAACCTTCATCCAAAGTTGGCAGCAAGGTATTTTGGTTCGTTCCCGATAATTCAAGAAGTGGGGGAAGTTGCTTATAAGCTTCAATTACCCGAAACTGCACGCATTCATCCTGTCTTTCATGTGTCACAACTAAAGAAAGCAATAGGGGATCAGTGGGTTTGGAAGGAGTTGCCTCAGGAATTGCAGGTTGAAGAACCATTGTTTTGGCCAGTTAAAGTGTTGGATAGGAGAGTAATTCAGAACGAAGAAGGGGAAGTGCCCCAACTATTGATTGAATGGCAAGATGGGGGGCAAGATGGAGCTACCAAGGAAGAAGAAGTCACTATCCGGGAACAATATCTGGATTTCAACCTTGGGGACAAGGTTGGACTTCAGGCAGAGGGCAATGATGGGAATGAAAAGAGATGGAAAGTTTACGAGAGAAGGAAGAGAGTCAATTAACAATAACATACTAACTGTCTATTACAGTTAGTAGGGGCGGGAATAGAAGTGTATAAATAGTGGGGGGAGTTAGTTAGAATGGGACTTTTGACAGTTGAATTGTTAACTGGCATAGTCCTGAGGAAGGGGTTAAGCCCTTTGTTTCTGTGGTGTACAGACGATTCTTTGTTGAATAATACGTATTTAGATTCTTTCTTTTCTGTCTTTGCTTGCTTGTTTCGTGAGGAGTAGGGTGTTCTTGATTAGGTTTCTTTATCGGAAACCTATCACTTGGTCAAACGGTTGTGTATGTCTCATTAAACTAAATTGGCAAATTTTATGCTTGATAGCTTAGAATATATAATAATAGAGTTCTTTTGTTTCATTTTCTTTTATATCAATTGGTCCAATTATTACGGTTTCAATTTGATCGATTAAAGTAACATGTTATAAGAATCTCAGAAAAAGAGAGTGAAAAAAAGTTAAGTAAGCCAATAGGCCAACCCGTTTCACCCACCAATCCATGGTGGGTCGGGTCGAGTTCAAATTTTTTTAACTCGCTAATAAATGAGCCGGGTTGGGTTGGCACTGTTACGTGCCCGAGTATGCGACGTAGCTAGAACGCTTTCTTCACACACTCTTTCAGATAAAGAACAACAGAAATAACTAAACAAACCTCTTTTATTGAATGGAAAAACCGAATCAAAGAAAAACAACCAATAACTGGGAGCAGGATTTCCATCAGTTATTTGAGAGCATAACCTCTCTTACAAACTCACAATTCAAAAGCATGCCTTTTACCCTAGGCTTCCCCTTTATTTATACTAATTAATTCCCTCCCAAGATATATTGAATATTAGAAAATCATCCTATTTACTATAGGTATCTGATACGAATATATTTAGTCCTATTTACTATATTTGACTTATATCAAATAATATCCTAAGATATGGTCCTGGTTACTCTAATTAATTTCCCGCTGCGACATCTCAGAAGCTTCCTCGATGTTGCCCCCTGTTCGGTCCGATCGGTCTCCTTCTTCAGCTCACCCCTTTCCTTTCACCATTTACATGTCTTCTATCGCCCGGACCATTCGGTCTCCTTCCTCAGCTCGTCCCCTTTCTATCATCGTTCGGTCAGCTCGGTACCCATCTTCTACTGATCAGTCCTCCCTGTCTCCTACCGATCGATTCTGTTCTTTCTCCCTCCCCACTCGGTCCTGTTCTCTCTCCCTCCTATACCTTCTCCTCTCATACACTTTCCAGCCCTTAACAGGCATACTAAGTGGCCAATCCGTGGTGGGTCGGGTTGGGTCGAGTTGGGTTACCCGTTTTGACAGTTCTAGCCAGAGCATACAGAATCTTAGCCATTAATTCTTTTTCTTCCTCCGTCTTAGGGGATTGGTTCGTTGAAAGACTAAAATTACTAGCCAAAGGTGTGCTAACTAGTTTGGCATTGCCCCGTTGAATCTTTGCCAAACATGGTTGATGTACTCCACCTAAGATAACTGCATTGTCTTAATATTTTGGATACAGAATGGTGTTAATCTTTTATATAGTTGGACTCATGTCTCATCGGTATTGTGTCTCCCCGTCGAACCTTCTCTTCTATAGACTCAACACCAAGAATATGAGTGTATTGAAATTCTTTTTGGTGAGTCTGGGCATCCCTTGACAGGGGCAAAGGACATACATGATGAGGTACTAGGATCCATGTAAGAGGTTGACCTTTTCCAACATATGCTTCTCTGAATCTACAGATTGGGATTGGGTATTTTTTTTTTTCTATGACTTTTTATCATGAGAGCGGGAAAAGGGACTGGATATATATTTATGTACAAGTTTGTTGAGGTCAAGTGCAAATATTTCTTCAATTTGATTAATCGAAGGTCTAGTCCTTTATCACCTGGGATAATGTTCAAGCAATATATTGAACTGCCCTGCTGAAGGTCTTAATAAAATAGATTGGAAGTTCTTTCAAGCTAGTTTTGTGAGAGACTTTATTCTAATGTAGAGAATTACCAGTATAATTTGTTGTAGTCTCAAAATTGATCGTGTGTATTGTTTCAGGATGCTGCTGTATCAGCCAGCTTGGTTGAAGTATCCAGGAAACGTGCAGAAGATATTGCTGCAGGAACAGTGCAAATGAATGGCCGGGAGTTGTTTGCACATGAGCCATGGGTGTTTGACAACTCACGATATTGATGTTGCTTTTTCATTTAGCTCATAAGATCTGTGGTCATGCTCTGAAGACTTTTGTTGTGAAGTAAGTATTTTTATTTATGCTTTTTCTGGGATGAGGCTCATCAATTACATCTCATTTTCTTTTTATATAAGTATTCTATTGGTAAGGGTCAAAATCATTTTTCGGTAGCGATATATTTTGGAAATATGAAGTTTGTGCCTTTGGCTAAGGAGAAAATGAAAAGATGTTTATATACGTGGGAATGTTAGATTTATTTCACATTAAATACTTTGTGAATTATAAGCAGCCCCGGAACATTAAAATTTATTGTTCATCTGAATTTCATCTGACATTTCAAAGTAGGCGGGCATTTTAGAATTTAGATATCTTTTTCTGATATTAATATTACAACTCTTTAATTGCACTGCACCTAACCAAACATCAGATATATTTATACTTGCTGATTTCTTGGTTGGTTTTGCAAGTAGAATCTGACACAGATATAGTAAACACATTCATCATGAATTTCCACTTCATAACATGAGAGTTTTGGCTAATTGGTCCTTGGCATGTTTCAGAATTTTCATGACCAAGTGTTAGGGCGAGATAGAGTAGACATGCATCCCTATGCATCAAGTTTAAAACTACTTGTGTGATAGAGATATTTCTTACAAGGTGATTATTTAAAACCCAAAGTCTCAATTGTATATTGTAATTTTGATATTTAGTAAAGAGATTCATGAGCCTGCACATGATAAATTAAGAGTTTAGGCTAAATGGGCCTTGGCATCGTTTTAGAGTTTTCATGACCAAGATTAATACTTGAGGATAAGATAGAGTATGTACATGCATGCATAGTAGTTAGAATTCCTCATGCAAATCGATTCGAAAGCCTCTCCGCGATACATTTTATTGGATGTATCGTTTTTTAGCACGAATCTGAGTATGAATTGAATGCATCAATGTTGAATAGTGTCATTTGTGAGTCAAATCCGTTGTGCATGATTCTAGAAAGCATGTAGAATGTGTGGGGATGAATTGAAAGACTAGTAATTCAAATGAAGCTAGTAGTAAAAAAACAGTGAATAAAAGCAAAATGAAGCGACACAAAAAAAATGAAATCGGGTGATTGGAATGAAGAGAGGCCCATGATGATTGGAACAAACATGCTATATATAGAGAACATGATTATCGAATCGTGAATTGGTTTTTATTATTTTGAATCGTGAATCGAAAAGACTGGACACAAGTTGAGTTAAACCATAAAGAACTCAATGACAAAGCTAGTGTATTCCTAACATATGATTTACCAAAAGCAAAATTTAATGAAATTTGCCTGGTAAAATCAGCCAAGGAGATATGAGACTGCTTAGAAAGCAAATATAGAGAAAATATAAATGATTATCAAACTCAAGCTTAGACGTAGAGAGAACTAAGCTATGTTTAATGGTTGGCATAACCAAAAATATAAATCCCAAGTTCTCAGAGGCCTCGCTAATTACAAGGCAACACACCACCTACTACTTCTGTGCTTCCCCATTGCATGAACTCATGAAGAAGGAGATGAACACCTGTTTTACTTCTCAACACCCTCGTGCTTATTTTGTTTAATTTCTAGGTTGTTACTTCATGCACCCTCATGTTTACCAACCCCATCCCACCTGGTTGCTTTTATTTCTTGTTGGGTCTGTTTTAATTTTATTTTGGTACACCCTGTTTTTACCTCCCGTGCACACCACCACTTTAATTATTGAGTTCAACTGCTTATTTTCTATTTGAACCCATCACTTTACTAACTTGCACAACTACTTTTTTTCATTTTTGGGATGGACTGTTTTGTCTCTTTACACACATCATTTCATATTTACACCACCACTTTTTATTTTTATTCCTTTGTTGTAACACCTATTTCACTATTCTTATCACCATTTCTTTTACTACTTGACATCCCACTTTTCATATATACACACTTTTCTAGAAAATAATAAAAAATATTAAAAGTATAAAAATAAAAAATTTAAAAATAAAATTATTTTTATTTTTTGTTTTTTACCTTTTGGTGTTTGTATGTGGTAAGTTATGTTTGATACTATCAAATTAGCATTATTTAACTATAACAACTTCAATATTTATATTTTCAGTAGTTAACAATTTAGATTGGGTAAAGTTAATACTAAGTCGTTAAAACAAATTTTTAATATTTTCAATTAATATAGAATCATTTTTCATAAAAGGTTAATAAAAAGGTTAATAAAATAAAATGCAAATGTTTAAAAGATATAAAAATCTAATCTAATGGAATTAAAATTAATAATCAAAAATGATGTGTAAAAATATAAAAACAAATTTCATAACAATAAATGAAACAACAAATTAATAAAATACTTTAAAACAATTATAGTAAAACAAATTTATTCCATTGTCTTTACATTATAACTTATATATAGATCATTATTATTTTGATTTCAAATTAATTGAAGTTATTTTTAATTAATTTGATGATGTTTCATTATTAACTAAAGTAGATTCTCAATTAAAAAGAAGAACTTTTTAGATAATATATAGTAAATTTAACTAAACTACATTCTTAATTAAATTATACTATTTTTAATCATGTCTACTCTTTTGTCTCCTTTTTAAATAAAAAATTAATTAATCAAAGTGTATTCTTAATCAACTTTTGTTAAAGTTTTTAACTTTAATTGAAATACATTCTAAATTATTGACAAAAATTTATTCAATCACATAAAAACTCTTAATTTTAATTAAAGTATATTCTTAATTAAAAGTTATTAGACTTATGATTGACATGCATATAAATTAAAACACACCTTGATTAGATGTAAAAAATCATTACTTTTTACTTGACTTATAGACAAGAGACAGATAAATAACAATTACAACAATAATCAAAAGAAGAAAGAAATTATTTTATTCTAACTTTATTATCCATTACAAAATTATAGTGGAATCAATAAAAAAGGTTAACACTCCATAAATGAGGCGGTATACATGATGAATGAAAAAAAAATGATTTTCAATAATTTGTTTTCAATAAGTTTCTCATTTTTCAATTAAGTTAGATTAGACTATTTACACTTAATTTTAAGTATTTCTAGTTTATTGAAGTTTTCTATATACTTCTATTTAATATTTTTATAAGCCTCGATTACTTAAAAAAAATTAGATATAAATTTAGTTCAACACACCCTTTTGTATGCAATGATTTTTCAACTTATAGAAAATTTTTAAATTTGATTTATTTAGCTCATCTAAATCATCTTTGTAATTTCTTCAATATCTATTTAATATTGTTTCAACTTCATCTAAATATATCTTTATGAATGATCCTTCTTTCTTACATATCATTTAAGCCTACAAAGTACCTTTCAATAAGATACATCCAATGATATTACGCTAGACTAGCAATATTTTTTCTATCCACTAAATGACTGGGTAGATGGATAATTATGTCAAGAAAAAAGATGAAAATATTTTCTCTATGTTAAAATTATGATTTTCTCTAGCAAGTGTGAAGTGCCTAAACTTATTGTTTTATAACATAGCTCTCTGAAAGCAATTAGTTCTACAAACTTCCTAAAGAACACTATGAATTGAAAGACAGAAAAAAGCGACATTAAGAAATATTAAATGAATAATCAGCTGAAACTTTTAAATTAATTGAAATTTAACAAAATAGATATTTTTCTAAGATGACATAGTAATAACGTAAACACAAAAATATGTATTTTTCTTGCTATAAACGTATACCAATTCGGACTAAATCAAATATGAAGTTTATATTATCTTTTTTTTTTTCTCAAATTCCATCAATATTCCATAGCATTCATTTTGAATATCTCGTTCTTACCATAACCACTTATAAACCACATAAATCTTAGGATTCAACTTCAAAATCAATAAATTAGAAAAAGTGTAGCCGTTTATAATTTAAGTATATTACGCTTATTTATATTATTATTTTTTATCTAGTAAAGATGCTTAAAATTATGCCACACAATCTAGATTTCATGCTTATTAAAAACAAATATATGTGACTACATAATAGGAATATTGATGGAATTTGAGAAAAAAGAAATAATATAAACTTCATATTTGATTTAGTCCGTATTGGTATACGTTTATAGCAAGAAAAATACACATTTTTGTGTTTACGTTATTACTATGTCATCTTAGAAAAATATCTATTTTGCTAAATTTTAATTAATTTAAAAGTTTCAGCTGATTATTCATTTAATAAATAAGCGTAATATACTTAAATTATAAACGGCTACACTTTTTCTAATTTCTTGATTTTGAAGTTGAATCCTAATATTTATGTGGTTTATAAGTGGTTATGGTAAGAAGGAGATATTCAAAATGAATGCTATGGAATTATGAGATATACTACTAGAATTCTTAAGACTAAATGTTTGCTTGTAATTATAATAATGTTCGTTGTAATTATAATAATGTTTATATGTATTGTTTATATCTTGCTTTTTGTTGTTTAGACTTGACCTTTCGGTTTTATGTTTGTGGTCCGAACGGTCTGAACAGTCGTTGCGGCTTGTTTAACCGTACGGTTCCTTGATTTAGTTTTTTGGCCTTTCACCTTCTGCAAATAACACTTTTGAGATAAAAACAAGTTTCCACCCAGTTTGTCTCTCTTAGACCGTGCAGTCTTTTGTTTTGACCGTTCGGTCATTCTCTGTGTTGTGGCGTAAGTTGACTATATATTGTAGTCAACTCACGTTATTTTAGTAATTTTTCATTCACAATAATATTCAGATTACAAACTTTATGTGTTCTCTCTTGTCTTTCTTCTCTCGGTTTTTCTAGGTTTCTCTGTTTCTTCTCACGAACCCAACACTTTTGTTTGTTGTAATATTTGATGGGTTTATGCCGAAAAATTGGTCTATTAAGCATCGGTTGGTTTTCTACAAAGTTTGGAAGTTTACACCAAACTGCCCATAATCAGATTTATATCTGCATTTTTTTGCATTTTTTCAAGATATTTATTTTTCTCCTTCTTTTCCTTTTAACTTCATGTCTTTTATATTGGATCTTGTTATTAGTGTGTAATTATTACACTAATTTGGTAACAGGTTCGCCCACACCTAGGAGGGTTCAACTGCAAGTAGCGATTTTGGTTCCACAATCCCTCCACTTTCATAAGTTTATCTGCACCTTGATAAATATGTTCTTTCATTTTAAAAAAATATAAAACAAAGTTGCACCCGTGAGTGAGTAACGAATCTCTGTATATGTTGCTTATTTTTCGTTTTCACTTCACTTCATTCGCCTATTTATTTATTGATTAATTTATGTTTACTCTCTTACTTTTTCTACTTTCATGTATATTATGGTTCCGGTGATGGTTCCAATGATGGTCTTGGTACTAATCATTGTCGTTGCGGTGGTTTCAATGTTGGAGTCCATCTTGGGAGTCAATTCTTCTAAGTTTAAGACCGATATATGAGATAATCAAGTTTTAAAATTTGAAATCATTAATTAATTTTCGAAAATTGGTCAAGGGTTTGCTAGTTTTCAAAAATCAATGATCAAATGTTTCAAAATACGTTGATCCTTAATCAGTTTTCGATGGTCAATGAGTCTTTAAGTGTTAACCGTATTTTGAAAGTTGATTAAAAATTTAATGTATTTTGAATTTCTTTCGGCTCTGAAAGCCGATTCAACACCTAACATATTTCAAATTATGTTTGACCTTTAATCGATTTTCAAAATCTAATTAAAAGTTCGACGTATTTCGAATTACGTCTCATCTTAATCCTCAAAAGTCGGTTAAAGACTTGTCCAAAAACAAATTAAGGTTCTCGAAATACATTATTTAATTTTTAATATTTTTTTAATGTATTTAATATTTTACTTAATTTATACTATGTTTATTTTTTTATTTACTATTTAAATTTTAATACGTTTAAATATTTTTTATTTATCACTTTATTTTGTAATATGTGTTAATGTATTTAATTTTTTATTTAATTTATAATATCTTGTTAGAATTCTTAAGTCACTAAAATTGTACCAAAAACTAGGAAATCTGATTCTCAGAGTTCATGATTATATAGAATTGACTCTCAAATCTGTGATGAAACTCTCTTAATGATGTTAGAAAGACTTAGATATTCTTAATGAATGTGTAGGGATGTATATGATATAAGTTTGGAGGATTAGAAGTTGAGAGAATCTACTTATAGTTTGTATGAATGTAAGGTTTTCTGTAAAGTTTTTAATTTATGGTTATTTTAGGATTACTGTAAGTTAACTTTATTTCCCTGTAATTGCTCTATTTTATTGTAAATGTAAGGACTCTTAAGTATAGTTTACAGCTTTGGATGTTACAGTATTTAATCTTTTACTTAATTTATAATATGTTTATATTTTTTATTTATTATTTAAATTTTAATATGTTTTGTTATTTTTTATTTATTACTTAATTTATAATATGGATTAATGTGTTTAATCTTTTATTTAATTTATAATATGTTTCTGTTTTTTATTTACTATTTATTTTTATTATGTTTTGTTGTATTGTATTTATTATTTACTTTTTAATATGTTTTAATGAACTTAATTTTTACTTAACTTATAATATGTTTATGTTTTACTTTATTATTTAAATTTTAATATGCTTTTTTCATTTTTTATATATTAGTTAATTTATAACATGTTTTAATGTATTTAATTATTTATTTAATTTATGATATTTTTTGTTTTTTATTTATTAATTAGTTTTCGTTATGCTTTGTTGTTTTCTTTTCATTATTTAATTTTTAATATATTTTAATATATTTAACTTTTTACTTAATTTATAATATGTTTCTTTTTTTATTTATTATTTAAAGTTTAATATCTTTAAATTTTTATTTTATTTTTTAGTTTATTTCGTAATATGTCTAAATGTGTTTAATTATTTATTTAATTTATAACATCTGTACGTTTTTTTATTTATTATTTAATTTTTAATATGTATTGTTATTTTTTATTTATTAGTTCATATTTAAAATGTCTTAATATATTTACTTTTTTATTTATCTATAATATGTTTATGTTTTTTACTTATTATTTAATTTTTAATTTTTTGTCATTTTTTAATTATTAGTTAATTTTTAATATATGTTAATGTAATTAAATTTTATTTAATTTCTAATAAGCTTGTGTTTTTATTTATTATTTATTTTTATTATGTTTCGTTATTTTTTTTATTTCATTCTTAATATGTTTTAATATATTAATTTTTTTATTTAATTTATAATATGTTTATGTTTTTATTTATTATTTAATTTCTAATATGTTTTGTTATTTTTTATTTATTATTTAATTTATAATATTTATTTTTTATTTAATTTATAATATGTTATTATTTAACTTTTATTATGTTATGTTTTTTCTATCTATTATTCAATTTTT
Organism: Vigna radiata var. radiata; assembly: GCF_000741045.1. Classification (NCBI taxonomy): domain Eukaryota; kingdom Viridiplantae; phylum Streptophyta; class Magnoliopsida; order Fabales; family Fabaceae; genus Vigna; species Vigna radiata. Next base: position 888,474 of record NW_014542550.1, on the reverse strand, counting down.
AATATGTTGTAATGTATTTATTTAATTTAGTTAATTTATAATATGTTTATGTTTTTTATTTATTATTTAAATTTTAATAGACTTTCTTATTTTTTATTTCTTAGTTAAATTATAATATTTATTAGTTTACTTAATTTATAATGTGTTTATAGGGGAGCATTAGACTCCACATATATTAGTTTTTGATGATGAATGGTTTATAATGATTAGAAAATGTTTTTATTATTCTTGCACCACAAAATAACCTAACAATTGTATAAATCATGAACATGTTTGTGTTAGATGTATTAATCATGAAAGAATTAATGACATAGGTCTAAAGGGATCAAGAATTTAGGTTTTTGGTAGTATAATCGATTATAGTAATCTAATCCATTAGATTAAGCCAGAACACATAGGATTCAAAATAGAGCAAAACACTTTGTTATAATCGATTACATTAGTTACATAATCGATTAAAATAGAGAGAAACACATAATCTATTAGAAAAGGAAAATGGAAGTGAAACTGAGCATAATGTTAAAATAATCGATTATATAAGTTACATAATCGATTAAAACAAAAACAAAGGTCTAATCCATTATGCTAGTTACCTAATCTGTTAGGTTATTTGAAAGAAGTAGTTATGTGCATAATTGTTAATATAATTGATTATTGTTAAGTCCCTGGCAAGTGTACCAGATCGTTATCAAGTAATATAAAACGGGTAAGTCCGAGTATCGTTTTCCCAAAGAACTCTTAGGCCTTAACTTTCATGTAGATTAATCTTATAAGACTTGTAGAGGAATAAATCGTGTGGGTTGAATGCAAGAACAAAAATAAACATGCAAATGCAGATTATTCAATTGGCTAGAAATAAATATGAATGAATAGAGTTGTTGGGGTTTACAATTTCATCTTATCCACTCTCTTTTATCTAATCTTCTTAGTTAATTCGCTTTATTATCTAATTGTCATTCAAACTTTATTAGTCTACCCTAAACCCGATCCCTCGGTGAAAAGAGCCTATTACTAATTACTGGCTTACTATCCCTAGTTTCCCCTAGTAATTAGCAATGCATTATATACAGAAGCAAAATACAATTGGTCGTCCTACCCCTATCCCTAGGTGGTATTGCTTAATCAAGGAATTCCCTATCAGTTCATGTCTTCCCCGTACTTTCTCATATCGACAAAGGCAAACATCTTTATATCGAATGAGTTAAACGATAAAAGATTTAAGCATAGATAAGAATCCCAACAATTGATAATCAAAGCATATGCAAGCATATAGATAAATAAGAATCCCAACAATTACATTGTTTCCCAACAACCAAGTGTTTAGTTCACCATGAACATGGTGAATCTAGATGAAATACAATGAAAGAATGGAAGAATAAACCCTAAATTTGGTAGATTGGAGCCTAAGCATCCAAGAAACCTCCTCTAAGGTGTGTAAAACAGCTCTGGACGCATTCTTCTGCCAAAAGAATAAAATTTGAATCGCATTGGGGCTATATATAGGGCATATTTACCGCTCAGAGGTTTCCCTCAAGCCGCGCCATCGCTTAGCGGTTAATCTCACCGCTGAGCGGTTTGCCACTAATCGCTCTGGTCGCTCAGCTTCGCCTCTTGAGCGCTAGACAGTGCTGCTCCCTCGAATAGGACGCTCAACGTTGGAATTTGACATTGAGCGGTCCATAGACTCTTGATGGAAACCCATTTAGGGTATTCCATTCAAAGGAGTATTAATTAAAGCTAAGGCTAAGAAAGGGAAGTAAAGAAAGACTTTTTCTTGATTTTCTGATAGCTCCATCCTTGAGCTATGCAGCAGATCCGTGAGCTTCCAAGACAAAGACAGCAACAACGGATGAAATGGAATAAGGTAAAATGGATGCGCAGCGGAGGAGAGTTGATATGATTCAGTGAAATGGTTTGAAGTGCTTTTGGAGGTATGGATCTAACTCAGAAGGCCTTCACCATTAGAAGGAAGCTAGAGGATAAGGTGGAAGAAGCACAAGAATATGACTCTTGGTGGAGAAAAGGCTAGAAAGTACATCAGCATTTCAATTCTCTCAAAATCCAAAAGTGAATTACATGGAGATAGAAGAAGAGATTTATAGGCTATCTCTTCTGTGCAAGTAAATCTGAACGGTGACCTATGTTACCATCATTCACGGATCAGAGGGCACGTGGCAGCATGTATGGTTTCCATGAGTAGCATCCAGAAAAGCCATGAACAATGCATTTAACATGTGCTGGAAAGAGTTATCAGCCGTGGTGTATTTAGTAAAGGTAGGGGGTGCTTCCAGCAGTTGTGGTCTTCATTTGGACAGTTTTACCCCTTCTCCATGTGTTGATTTAGTCCACAAGTGATGGGTCCATGATGGGCTTGGACCCAAGTCATCATCCCCTCCCCCTTGGAAAGGATTTGTCCTCAAATCTTGATGGTTCTCCTGAGAACTTATTATTGTAAACTGCATAGAAGTTCCTCCTGGGTCAAAGATTGATCTGCAATAAGCATCAAACATATCTCTAATTAGTTTTCTATGACCCAACAAAGTGTATAAAAGAACATGTTTAGAAGAAGGTTTCTTAATTTTAAAATTTTCGAGTTTAATACTACAAAGAAACCGTTCTTCTTTTGAAATTTTATTTGTCTCTTGAGTTAGTGGTATCCATAAAAGTAACCCTAACCCAAGTTGTAAATTGCCATGTATTGAAGGTTTTAACAGTTTTAAAGATGGCATGGCAATTTCTTGGAAAGAAAAGTGATATTTTGAAATTTCAATAAATGGACAAAAGTGAAAGGATAAGAAACCTCCCCTTAATAGACTAGGTTCTATTGTAAGTGTAAGAGGAGATGTTGCCCTTAGTTGCTCTTTTTCCTTTTCCTCCATTTCTTTTCTTTCAACTTCTTCCCTTTCTCTCTTTTCTTTCTCTTCTCTTTCTCTCTCCCTTTCTTCTCTTCTCTTTCTTGCTTCATCTTCTCTTCTCACTCTTTCTTCCTCTTCTTTTCTCTCTTGTTCTCTCTTCCTCTCTCTTTCTCTTCTTCTTTCTTCTTCTCTTTTTCTCTCTTTACTTCTTTCGTGTCTTTCTATTCTTTCATGTAGTTTCCTACGTTGTCGCTCAATGTCTCTTTTACTTCCCTCATTCAATAACTTCATCAGTTTATCTCTAAATTCTCTTTCTTGACAAGAAAACTCACTTATATGTTGAATAAATGCTTTACCCTTTTGAATGAGTTCTCTTAAAAGCTCTTGATTTCTTTGATTCTTTTGTTCTTTTTGTATGATTCTAAGTTCATTTTGAATGATTGAGGTTTGTACCTCCCTATTAAACTTATCTTGAACCAAACTCTCTTTTAGCTTTCCAATCTTTTTCATTATGATCCTAAGACTATGTTGCTTATCAAATTCACTAATCCTAGACATCTTTAAAGTAAAATTACTTTTAAAAAACAAAGTGTACTTGACTCACAACAAATACAATCGGACTCTATGCGGACTCTAATAAATCCTACGACCCTAAGAGACATACAAAATCACATACAAACAAGTAAGATAAAATTCTACTCCTAAGGTGAGGCTTGTAGCTTTGGCTAGCAAGACACACTCACCAGTCTAAGCTAAATGTAAAGCAAACAATTGCCAAGAGTTGAAGGAGCACCAAGGACTCTTCCAAAAACACTTGGACTTGGAATGGCCTTTTACACTTTAAAGAAATCT
>NW_014542550.1:880848-884017 GCF_000741045.1 Vigna radiata var. radiata | reverse complement strand
AAACAACATTTTAGCTAGCTATACAAGTCCAAAATAATGCTCAACTGAACAAAATAAGACCAGCTTATAATGTATCAAAACAACATTTTAGCTAGCTATACAAGTCCAAAATAATGCTCAACTGAACAAAATAAGACCAGCTTATTTAGATTTGCTCCAAAAATCAATTTGACTATGTGAGTTGCAATCAAATCTGAACATGTGCACTTTCAAAAATTGCCTTTTACACAAATGAGAAAGTAAAAATTTTCAACTTATGAAGGAAAAGAGGAGGGTGTGGACAATTGCAACTTTGGCCTCTCTCAAATAAATTCTGCTTGATATTGTTGCAGCACACAATTCTCACAGTTGCTGAAAGTGGAGCTGTTAATTTTGGATGCGGGATCAGGTTTGACACACACAACAACAGCTGTTGTAGCAGCAATTATGCAGTTCCGGATTCAGTTTCTGCAGCACCGAGAGTCAAGCTCCTTTGTGTTTTCCGCCACTTATCCACTCCCTAATGTACTACCAATGATTTAGGATCTCAGCTGGATCAATTTCCCCTGTGATGACACTTCAACCAGATCACAAATCCTCAAAAATTACTGGAATCAGAAAATCAGGTTCACAGATTTTGCTACACAAATAGACTGCACTACAACACCTTTTATCAAACAGGTTGTGTGCAAGATTTCCAATAACTCAAAAGCAAGCAATTAATCGGGTAGCAAACAAGGAAGCACTTCAAAAAGATCCTATGAATTGTTCTAGAGTAGATTTAAAAAACAATAAAAGGACACAAGTGAAAATTGAACTCAAATAATTAGAGGTGCAATGCAGATTTTACAAGCTGTTTGTAAAAATGTCTCAAAGAACATTCAGTTTTGGTGTATAGCATGAACTTTAAATTTGCAGATTTCGCAGATTGGGTGCATGGGTCCAGTTAGCTTCTTACTATCATTTCAGATTCTTTAAGAATGACTTCAAGTATTGTTTATGGACCTAAGCTTCTGCTACACCCCACAATTAATAATCAAAACACCAAATTCAATTTATATCAACTGAAAATATGCTGCAGCACTAATTTTGAGCCATAAAATGCCTAAAATTGGATGAAGTAATTATGGGAAGAATGCACAGAACAAGATATATTCAAATCAGACTTGCACAAGCATGTCTAGTGGATGATTATAGATGTGCCTGACTGGTTTGTCTTGGCAGATTCCACTTATAACAGAATATGATATGTCCAGTTCATGTGCAACTCAAAACTAAGCAACTGTAGCATCCAAATTTTAGAAAAACATGTAAATCTGATTTTGAACATTGCATATGACTTGAAAACAGCAAATGAAAGTTGCTCAAAATAGCAGAAACACAATTTAGATGATTGGCAATGATCTAGATGCTCAACCAAAATTAACACGCAGAATTGACTTGGACAAAACAAGTGCAGATCGGTTTACTGCCAAATTGAAATGCAATTTGAACTTTCCAGCATTTTCACCAAGCCAATTGCAAAAGCAATATCGTGTTCATATGGTATTCATTCTGGACTAGCTCTCATTAAACATTTCTAGACATTCAAAACAGCAATTCAGACCAAATTCAGCCAATGAAACAGTGACTGTAACAGTTCAAACAGATCAATGCAACTTCAACCAACACAATTCTACACTGATTCTGAAATGATTAACACCAATCATGCACTTGAGCTCCTCATATAGAGACTGTCATAGCTTATTTGATTGTGCCGAAAATGCCTATTCACTCAGATTTCCAGATGCAGTACCACGCGGTTTAGAAAACCAGATTATGTGACAGATCAGCGACTGAACATGACTGTGACAAAACCAGGACACGATGCTCAAAATAAAACGACTCAAACAACAAATTTAACCGATTAAAAATGATGATACATGATCAAACAAAGCTGGCACATAACAACAACACAACAGAACCTAAAATACCGAAAAAAAAATTAATGGAACAGTGGACTGGCAGCAAAGACAGTAAAGAATGGTGATGACAACAGAAATTGAAGAATGATGAAACTTATCTCACGGCATCAGCAACCTTGCTCTGAATACCAAATGATAGCTCCATCCTTGAGCTATGTAGCAGATCCGTGAGCTTCCAAGTCAAAGACAACAACAACGGATGAAATGGAATAAGGTAAAATGGATGCGCAGTGGAGGAGAGTTGATATGATTCGGTGAAATGGTTTGAAGTGCTTTTGGAGGTATGGATCTAACTCAAAAGGCCTTCACCATTGGAATGAAGCTAGAGGATAAAGTGGAAGAAGCACAAGAATATGACTCTTGGTGGAGAAAAGGCTGGAAAGTACATTAGCATTTCAATTCTCTCAAAATCCAAAAGTGAATTACATGGAGATAGAAGAAGAGATTTATAGGCTATCTCTTCTGTGCAAGTAAATATGAACGGTGATCTATGCTACCATCATTCACGGATCAGAGGGCACGTGGCAGCAGGTATGGTTTCCGTGAGTAGCATCCAGAAAAGCCATGAACAATGCATTTAACATGTGCGGTAGAGAGTTATCAGTGGTGTATTTAGTAAAGGTAGGGGGTGCTTCCAGCAGTTGTGGTCTTCATTTGGACAGGTTTACCCCTTCTCCATGTGTTGATTTAGTCCACAAGTGATGGGTCCATGATGGGCTTGGACCCAAGTCATCATTTTCTTTCTCTAAGTCTTAGAAGGATTTTCTTTTAATATGTTTATATGTTATTTTGTAGGGTCCAATAAGGCTAGGACACCATGGACTTGGGCCTAAGCCCAATAACTAAAGTCCAACAACCCAACCTAAGGAGAAGGGTAAAAGAGACATTTCCACAAAGGGAGGGGGTGAATTTATCAAATATGGAGCTGCCCCAAGAAGAATGCACATGCTTCACACCGTCACGACATTTGAAATGTGATTTGGATAAAACCGTTGCTGCACCTCCACGGACGTTGCATTGGTTCATCCAGAAACATGAACATGCATCCCTCACTACTGCCACGTGGAAAGATCTGCGCTTCTTCCATTGTCATCTGCATGGTTCCTAGCATAGGTCTTCCATTATAAATAAGAAATGTAACAAACTATGAAATCACTTTTGATGATGAATGAGTTTTACCTCTCCTGAAGCATTTTCTAGCACCCAAAACTCTGTCCAAAAGTCCT
>NW_014542550.1:877324-880013 GCF_000741045.1 Vigna radiata var. radiata | reverse complement strand
ACTTAAACTATGGCATAAAAGGAACATCAGTTTGATAACCCCCTTATGTGTGGCTTTATTCTTTATACCATTTGGTAGATTCACGATTATGCTATTAACATATTCATAAGACAAAATTTTCCAAACTCATGCTAACATGATTAGTTACCCAGAGTTAAGAATCCAAACATTATTACTTTGAATTTTTCATGGGCAGTATATCAAGAAACTTATTACCTTGATCTGTGAAGCTTAAAGAGATGGTTTTAATCTGACTAGCTTGAACTTTTGCATCAGTTTCATTTGGTTGTTTTATCAGTCATGAAGACATCTCGAGCCTTTTCCTCACAAGGTCCACACCTTCAAACACCTACAGGTCTCAAGCAACCCTTTTCCAAAAACATGCCCAATCCAAGCCATATTTAACAAAGTAATTAACTAAACCTAATATGAATGCACTAACCTTGGTAACCCTCGTAGGAGGTGAGAAGATGCAATGGTGGTTATGGAACAATAGCTCGGTCACGCAGCGACTACGGTTTGAGCTTTCACGAGTCCAACAACTTAAACCTAGCTTCTTCTCTAGCTCGCGAAACTCCTCACCTTATCACTCTCAAAGAGCCTTCGTTGTTGTGATTGACATCACCGAATTACATTTTGCGACTTCATTTGTCCTCGTTACAGCCTTTTCCACCGATTACATCCTCATTTTGGCACTGTTTCACTGATGTAGTCGTTGAATCGTCCTTTTCCACCGAACGCATGACCTAAATCACATTTCTCACCGAACAATCTTCCTATTTTTCACTCCGCTTCAAATCTTTTCCTCTCCCGGAGTATCATCGCGAACCTAGGGTTTTCTAGGCGTGTTCCTCCTCTTTCGAGTTCTCTTGCTAAGGCCCTTCATCGAATCCGGTCGTGGTGTCACTGCTAACTCGTGGAGGAAGCTTCAAGAAGTCCAAGGAGCCTCTTCCATAAAGAGGGTTCTTCGTTGAGAGCAGAGGAAACTATGTTCTGGAACAAGAGGGTTTCCTAATACAAATACCACATTATTTTTTTTTTAATAAAATTTCTCCAGGTCCTATGTAGTTTCAGTAGGAAAGATTCCCTTCAACTATATACAGATTCGAGCCCATTACATACGATTTAATCCTTAATAATTTTTCCCGCCATAACGCGCCTTACTTATATACAAATATTATATACGGATTATCGGTAGATAAAAATCCGTATATAAAATCCGTATATAATTTATTTTTCTAAATCTGTATATAAAATCCGTATGTAATATCTACATTACATACGGATTAAAATCCGTATGTAAATATCAGTGGGTAATTTCAGTTTTTCTTGTAGTGTTAGTAGGTGCATGTGTCATATAAATTGCTAGTAGGAGTTTGTGTTGTTTATTTCTTGTGTTCTAAATTAATTTGCATTGTAGGATTAGTTGTTTTTAATTTCTTTAATTTAGTTTTGCATTTAATTTAATTTAACTGTGTTTAAATATTCGTTTGCTCTAGTATTGGGTTTAGCATTTTCACTCTCTGGACTCGATTTTAAAAAAATAACTGCAACCATACCAGAGGTCCAAATGCTACATTTTATATATCACATGAAAGATAATTGAGTCTACTTTCCAAGAAAAAAAACCTCATCTCATTTAGAGCTCTGTAGAAAAAGTTATGGGTAAAACATTGAGCAAAGGTCAGAGCTGCCCAGTTCCAGCGTGAATTTTCGTATTTACTGTAGCAGTTTCGTTTTTACTGTTTTAATTTCATTTTAATTTTTCCGCATTCACCATGCAAACCTTTCACAAACCCCTCCTCCCACTTCGTGTTTGACTTGATTTTGAACCGCAGTTGGTCCTTGAGAGACGACCTAGGGGTCACTTCCTAGTCTATACTGCATTCCTAAATTGCAGTCAAATTTGTATGGGCCGCGACACCCATCATAGTTCATATAGGTCTTCTTCTAGTTCATATAGGTTGTCTAGTCTAGATAATGTTGATGAAATGTTTAAACAAGCTAGGAATCTTCCATTCTTTGATAGAGACATGGGTGCATTAACATACCTAGCTTGGGAAAAAGAAGTTGATAAAATTGATCCTTGGTTTTATAGAGAGAGTCAATCTTATGTCCTTAGCATATATCTCTCTAAGTTAGAAGAGCATGCAAGAGAGTGGTGGGATGAAAGACAATACCATGTTAGGAAAGGTAGAAAGTCCTCCATTCGGGATTAGTGTGATTTAAAAGCTTGCATGAGAAGAAAGTTTGTGCCTCCAAGCATTAAAAGGAACCTAGAAGTAATTAGAGATTGCATTGAAGATGGAAAAATCTTTCTTGAGAGTTTAAGTGATCATAGGTTTCTTAGGAGAGAGTTAGAATTTGGGCATAGACTTAAAGGGATCAAGGATAAGAAAAGAGAACAAGAGAGAAGAAAAGAAGAAGAAAGGAGGGAAGAAGAAAAGAAAGAGAGAGAAGAAGAGCAAAGAAAAGAAGAAGAGAGAAAAGAAAGAGAGAGAAGAGAAGAAGAAAAGAAAGAAGAAGAGAGAAGAAAAGAAGAAGAGAGGAGAGAAGAAGAAAAGAAAGAAGAAGAGAGAAGACAAAAAGAAAAGAAAATGTTTCGGTATGAATATTTTGAGGGCCGAAAGGGACTGACCTGGGTGACGTGGCGCTCCTGCTTTGCGACGCTTGATCTTCTCAAATCTTC
>NW_014542550.1:866313-873326 GCF_000741045.1 Vigna radiata var. radiata | reverse complement strand
ATTCCAGCCCTGTATATATAGATTATTTATCAAATATAAACAGCATATAATATAAACAGCTATACCTGAATATGTGGTTGTTCATATCTTATTTGATCTTATCTGATACTTATAATATTTGTTAAGATATAATTGCAATGAATTATATCCTCATGATGGACCATAGGCCCAATAATAAAAAACCATAATGACCCATCATTAGTATGATTGAGGCCCATTAACCGTTTAGGACCGTTCGGCTAGTAGTCGTAACCATTCGGCCCAAATATCATATCGTACAGATAGAAAAGGAGCAATTGCTACTGATGGCAAATTCTACTCCTACAATTACAAGGGAACCAAAAAGGGAAGGTTTCCAATCCTTTAATTCTTCTTCAAGTCTTTTCATGATAATGTCTCTTTTAGAAAAATTGCCATACCATGTCCTATTATACTACCTTCTTCAAAATATGGCAATTTAAATCTTGAGTTATCGTTACCCTTAGGGATACAAGAAACTCAAGATAAAAGAAAAGTGTCTTGTGAATTAGGACTTTCAAATTTCCTTAAAAATATAAAACAAAGTCCTTATTCTAANGTTACTTTCACAAAAAAATTCTTTCTTGGATTGATACTAATTGGAGATATGTTTGATGCTTATTGTAGATATGTTTTTGATCCAGGAGGAAAGTGACAAACCAAAGTTGTGCTCCTTTATATCTTGCCGATTTGAGGACAAATCGTTTTTCAAGAGGGCGGGTATGATGGAAACCCATTTAGGGCATTCCATTCAAAGGAGTACTAACTAAAGCTAAGGCTAAGAAAGGGAAGTAAAGAAAGACTTTTTCTTGATTTTCTTTCTCTAAGTCTTAGAAGGATTTTCTTCTAATATGTTTATATGTTATGTTGTAGGGTCCAATAAGGCTAGGACACCATGGACTTGGGCCCAAGCCCAATAACTAAAGTCCAACAACCCAACCTAAGGAGAAGGGTAAAAGAGACATTTCCACAAAGGGAGAGGGTGAATTTATCAAATATGGAGCTGCCCCAAGAAGAATGCACATGCTTNNCACCGTCACGACATNTNAAATGTGATTTGGNTNAAACCGTTGCTGCACCTCCATGAACGTTGCATTGCTTCATCCAAAAACATGAACATGCATCCCTCACTACTGCCACGTGGAAAGATCTGCGCTTCTTCCATTGTCATCTGCATGGTTCCTAGCATAGGTCTTCCATTATAAATAAGAAATGTAACAAACTATGAAATCACTTTTGATGATGAATGAGTTTTACCTCTGCTGAAGCATTTTTCAGCACCAAAAACTCTGTCCAAAATTCCTTCTAATTGAGCTTTCCCTCCTCCACCTAGCTCCCTTCCATGAAGGTCGCCTGAGCTAGTTTCCACACCACCAAACAACTCTTGATCCACCATCTAAACCACTGTTTCACCTCTGGACATGGCTGCCAAATCCCAAGCAACCTCCTCCACTGCCTCTGGTTCGAATGCTATCATCTTCCGTTACCTAAAATCCACGTCCATGGCTGGAGCTATTCTATCAACTCTTCTTTTCTTCCTTTTTCTTCTTCTTTCTTGAGTCTACAACCTTCACTTCCATCCTCAATATCCATCAAAACCCTGCAAAACAATGCAAAACAAGCATAATATCTCTAAAAACAACTTTTGACTCTCATGTGACTGAGCTTAAGTGTTTTACTTGAGTCTAAGCTCATTCTAAGTCACAAAGGGTGTGTTTTGATATCAAATTTATGCATGAAAATAACGGTTTTTAGACCGTTATCACAACCCCAAACTTAGAACTTTGCTTGTCCTCAATCAAACAAGACAAAACTTGACTTTCCACTTTTTCATCAAATAGTTCAACATTTTCAAAATCCATTTTTCTCATGACAAGAACTACCTAATTCAGATTTTCAGTGGAATCCTATCAAGATGCATGCATGCTTTCTATCCAATTCACCAAGCAAGTGTTTAAGAGGACACTCCACTCTCTACTATTCACATGTTACATGAAACAAAATTGCCCTTCATCTTCTACAATCAACATTCTCACATGCAAATGCCATCACAAGGGCTTTTCCAAGGCTTGTAATGAGGCTGGGCTAACAAGAAAAATGGGTTTTTCTAGATCACAAAATCCGAGTCAAGAGAGCTATTTTAACATTCAAAGTTCAAGTACAAACTCTCCTTTTCACCAATCTCACTCATTCCCAACTTCTTCCCTTTTCTTTTTATTTTTACATTGAGCTCATCTTTCATGCTTTTTCTTTTCTTTTTTTTCTTTTTCTTATGCATTTTTCTTTCATTAAACACTTGAGCTCAATGCATTTCCTTTGCTTTTCAATTTTCCCCAAACAACCCCAAACTTGAACCTTTTCAATACATATAATTATTCTCAACCCAACTCAAGGCAAATAATTTCAAAACAAGGGTTTTCATCCTGTTTAAGGCCAAGGTTCAAAAAGGGTATAACATATTAATCATTTTGGGCAAAAATTTTGGCTAAGTAAGGGCTTCCAAACATGGCCTTGATCATATGACATACACATGCAATTCCATCAATTATCCAGACTCAGGAAATATCATTCATGGTTCCCTGTGAACAATACATATATCAATGAATACTCTGAAGCTCAATACCTCACACAACATGCTTTCTCACACATCATTCATTCATACACCCTGCTTAGCATCAAAACCACAATCATAAATTATCACACATCTGTTCACATAAGCTAGTGAACCATTCACTTGGATATCAACATGCAACACAACTCAATCATCATCCACATTCAATCATAATCAAATAGCTCATCATGCAATAACATATATCAAACCATCATCAGAATTAGTGTACAAGCCAATCATATACACATAAAAATAAATTTCATCCTACCCTATAAATCCAAAGTACAAAAGTGAAAGAAAAACCTAGGTTGCCTCCAGTAGCGTTTGGTTAACGTTACGAGCCTGACCCGGACGTCATTGATCAACCAACATCATCACCGTGGAGAATTGCTCCACTTGTCCTCCTAAATAATGTTTGAGCCTTTGACCATTCACCACCCAACTCCGCTGTTGGCCATCATCATTTGAATTCTCCAATTCCACTGCTCCATTTGGATATACATGCTTTATCACAAAAGGTCCTAACCATTTTGATTTCAACTTCCCAGGAAACAACTTCAACCTTGAGTTGAATAATAACACCCGCTGACCCGGGCTGAAAACTCTCTTTAGCAACTTCCTGTCATGATAAAATTTCACCTTCTCTTTATAACTCCTGGATGAGTCATATGCATGTAACTTCATCTCTTCAAGCTCCAACAACTAACATCTTCGCTTGCTTTGAGTTTCATGAGGATCAAAATTTAAAAATTTCAATGCCCACAAAGCTTTATGCTCCATCTCCACTGGCAAGTAACATGCTTTTCCATATACTAACTGAAAAGGTGATAAACCCATGGAAGTTTTCATAGCCATCCTATATGCCCAAAGAGCATCATCTAGTTTATGTGACCAACTCCTCCTTGAAAAAGCAACTGTCTTTTCTAAAATTCTCTTGATCTCCCTGTTAGAAACCTCAGCTTGACCATATGTTTGCAGATGATAAGGTGCTCCCACCTTATGCTTCACCCCATAGTGTTTAAGTACCTTAGCCAGCTGATGAGTACCTTGGGAGTTCCAAAACGTGAAAGTATCTACCTTTTTAAAAACTTGATCACATTATTAGCATCATTCTTTGGGCATGTTAGAGCCTCGACCCATTTACTCATATAATCAACAACCACCAAAATATATTCATTAGTGAAAGATGGAGGAAAAGGCCCAACAAAATCAATACCCCAACAATCAAAAACTTCAACTTCCAAAATGCCTTGTTGTTAACGGATTGACAAGCGTACCAAATCGTATCAAGTAATAATAAATGGTAAGTCCAAGTATCATTTTCCCAAGAGACTCGAAAGACCTTATCGTTCGTGTGAATTAAGATCGTAAGACTTGAAAGGAGAAATTAATTAATTGGGTATGAGAATAGAATATGAACATGCAAAAGAGATTGATTCAATTGACGAGAAGAAAACAATGGATGAATGGAGTTGTTGGGGGTTTACAATTTCATCTTATCCGCTCTCTCTTATTTACTACTCTTGAATTATTAGCTTGATTAATTACTTGTCATGCAACTTTCTTAGCCTACCCTTAACCCGATCCCTCGGTGAAAAGAGCCTATTACTAATTACTGGCTTGTTATCCCCAGCCTCCCCTAGCAATTAATAAAGCATTATAGAGCAGAAGTGAAAAACAATTGATCATCCTACCCTTATCCCTAGGTGGTATTGCTTAATCAAGGAATTACTCACCAGTTCATGACATTACTGTACGTCCCCGTATCAATAAAGACAAACAACAGTTATCGAATGAGTTAAACGATAAAAGCATTAAGCAGATATGAGAACCCAATAATTAACAATCAAAGCATATGGAAACCATATAAATAAACAAGAGTTTCAATAAAAGAGAGTATCAAAAGATTACATTGTTTCCCCCAACAACAATAGAGTTTAGTTCACCATTGTCATCGTGAACCTAGATGAAAAATGGATGAAGAATGGAAAAGCAAACCCTAGATAAGATGAAAAGGAGCCTAAGCATCCAAGAGATCCTCTCCAGAGAGTGAAATTAGGTCTGGCCGCCCCCTTCTGTCAAAAGAATGCATCTAAACTTGCAATAGGGCTATTTATAGGTGAGGAGCGCAACAGAAAACTGGCCCAAGCCCAGCAGACAACCACTCGGCGGAACAAGTGTGGCGCCCGGCGATTTCCCTCAAATCGCACTACCGCCCGACGGTTTGCCTCTAATCGCAAATCCGCCCAGCGCCCACGCCAGGTGCCTACTCCTCACCCTGGACCGCCCGGCGGTGGAATTTGCCGCTGGGCGGTGCGTCGACTCTTCAATTCTTCAATTTTCTTCTCTTTTCTTGAGTCTACGACCTTTATCTTCAACTCCATTCTTCACTTTCTAAAAAATGCTACAAAACAAGCATAATATCGCTAAAAATAGCTTTTGACTCTCTACAAACTCATTTATTGAGTTTTGCTTGATTCTAAGCTCATTCTAAGTAGTAAAGGGAGTAATTTGGTCTAAAATCACATATGAAAATAATTATTTTTCAACCTTCATCACTTGTAAAGGTGATGAGTGCATATTTATGTCCACATTTATGCTTTAAAATTAAATTTTTTGATAGAATATTTGTGCTTAAATGATTGATTTGTAGAGGATTTGTGATTATTAGATTTAGCGTGTTTGGAAATAAAAAGGGCTTAAAAAGTGATTTTAATTGCATAAATTATTCTTGGATGTTCTAATATTTATTTGTGTTGCTGAAGTTAGAGTTTTATTGGTCCAAATTGCAATTTAAAGCCCAAAATAAGATTTTATTTGATAAATAATGTACAGATGGGCCAGACAGTCAGTTTTTACCCTTGCACCCCCAGATTTCCCTGCATACACCCCTCTCTTCTGAACCAAGCCAAAACAGTAACCCTTTTCTGCTGTACCACCCTAAGCTTCCTATACACACCCCTCCTACCATTCCTAAGTGAGATTGACTAAGATGGTGCCACGTGGCGATCCTCCACTAACACAGATAGCCGATCAGATAAGGCCATGTCATCCATCCTTGCATTGATCAGAGAACCAATCAGAACATGACACCTCAACCATGTGACACGTCATCATCATCTTCCCATAAACCCTAATTTTGAATTCAGAAACCCTAGCCGTCGTCACACTTTGTACTGCAAGGCCGCATCGTCGCTAGCAGACACCACGATTTCGTATCTCGCCGGACCAGTTCGCCATTGTCGTCACCACCACGTTCTCACGCCTCTAGCGCTTCATCTTCATCAATGCGCAAGACGCCGTCATCGCAGCACCTCAATCATGCGCCCTCACCATCGTTCTCGCATCTTCACGAGTCCGCCATTCGCGCAGCACAACGACCACCATCACCATCTTCTTCCTCGAAATCGCGCCGCTAGCCAACACTGAATAGTGACTTCAGGCCACCATCATCATCGCGCACCATCTCCTCATCAACGTCGCTGCCATGACTGCAACCACAAACTCCGCCGCTGCCAACGATTCGCACCTACACATAGAAAACCAGCCAAGAAACCCAAAATCAAACCCTAAATGCCTAAATCACACATCAACGCTTTTAAACCGCCATCCATGGACGCCGCATCCCATCTCATCACTTGTCCCCATTCAAACCTGCAATAAGAGAAATCAATTTGCACAAATATGAGTTAAGAATCCTTAAAGCAAGTCGCGGTTGTGGAGGAGAAGGGGTAAGACCCTATTCTCGCATTTTCATCTCAGGAGCGGGTAGGAGCCTTCCAGATCTGTTTACCTTCAATCTGCTGCATCCCTAATTTTGGGAGGGGAAGGGAGTGACACGTGTCAGATTCCCATTGGCATGTCCAATCTGGTCAATCTTAGTCAAAGTCTAGTCAACTTAAGAGTCTTTGTGCAATTTTAAAAAGGAAGAAGGGGCTAAAGTGCAGATACAAGAAAAAAGAGGGCTTATGTGCAATTTTTGAAAATTCAGAAAAGATAAAATTCAGTTGTTAAATTAATTTAATTTGGGAATATCAACAGAAAATATCTTCCAAATAATGTTATAATTATCTAAATCTTTTAGTTATTTGGAGATATAAGATAAAAGATTCTATGAATTGAATATTCAGAGTGCAAGCCCAATCAAGCCTATATAAAGAGACCCAGGGGATACAGAAAGGGGAACTTCATTCATTCATTCATCCACCACTGCTTTCACTTTTCTTTCATTATGTGTTTCTAAGCTCCTAGGGCTATTCTGCTATAATTTCATTATGGATTCTGAGGTTAAGTGAATTAATGCAATTGTTTATTTTGATTATTGATTTAAGTTGATCTCTCTCTATGTCTTTCATCTCTCTATCATATTAAAAGCAAAGATTTT
>NW_014542550.1:857928-865788 GCF_000741045.1 Vigna radiata var. radiata | reverse complement strand
CTTTAATTAATTTGAAACTTAAACAATAATCAATTGAACAATGATCTGTGAATAACCGATGATGAATCTATTTTGGAAAAGCAGTGGAATTAGCCTGTTTCTTCATAATTGTTTTTAAGTTTTCTATTTGTTTTACAACAACCTTTAAACATCCTCACTTTTGTTCTTAAGCATTGCATAACATTCATAAGTTTTAGATATTCGAAAGCAATTTCGTGTTCGTTGAGAGACGACTTAGGGTTACTTTAGGCTTATCTACTTTCTTGAATACTACGAGGCAATACTGAAGTTGCCTTGAAAAGTAGTATTAATTTGATAGCTTCAACGACAGCTTATCAATATGTCATCACAAGGACTTGTTCCAAGGCTTGTATTGTGGCTAGGCTATCAAGAAAAATTGGTTTTTCTGGAATACAAAATCTCTGAGTTAAGAGAGTTTAAATCATCATTCAAAGTTCAAGCACACTCTCTTTTTAACCAATCTCACTCATTCCCAACTTTTTCCCTTTTTCATTTTACATTGAGTTCTCTTTACATGCTTTTTTCTCTTTTCTTCTTTCTTTTCTTTTCACATGCATTTTTCTTTTTTCATCTTTCAAACTCAATGCTTATTTTTTCTTTTGCCTTTCACTTTCCCTTTTCAACCCCAAACTTGAACCTTTTCAACACATATAATTATTCTCAACCCTAACTCAAGGTAAATCAATTCAATCAAGGGTTTTCATACTGTTTAAGATCACGGTTCAAAAATATATCATTTACAATTTTTTGGGTAAAAATTTGGCTAAGTAAGGGCTTTCCAAGCAAGGCCTTGATCCTATGACATACACATGCAATTCAATCAATCATCAAGATTAAGTCAATACCTTTCGTGATTCCCTGTAAACAGTGCACACAACAATAATACTCTGAAGCTCAATACCTCACATAATCAGGCTTTCTCACTTCTCACATGAATCCTGCTTAGCGTCAAAATCACAATCATAAATCACTTACTCATTTGTTCACATAGCTAGTGAACCATCAACCTGGATATCAACATTCACACATTCTCAATCATCATCCACAATCAATCATCAATAATAAACAACTCATCATGCAATAAATTGGAACCATTATCCGAATAAGTGTACAAGCCAAGCATAGACTCAAACATAATTTTAACCTATACTACTAATCTAAAGTACAAAGAAAAAGAAAAAGAAAAATCCCTGTCAGTGCTTGGCATCCATCAGTAGATGCCATCAACGAAAATCCTCATCTGAGTCATCATCATCCTCACCCTCCTGAGCATCCTCAAAATCTTCATCATCATCATGGTCATCACCCTGTCCTCCTAAAGTTCCATCAGCTCCGGACCCACTACCATGTGCCTGTCCTCTAGGCCAAGCCATCACACTACGGAACTCATCCATAGTCCACTTGTGCACTGGTGGCTGGTCATATAGTCCAATGATCATCTCGGCAGTGACCTCCCGCCCTCTGTAAATGGGCTCCATCCTCGCCTCCATCAGAGACATGTACATGTCTCTCATCTGGAATGGCTCAGGCTGCTCTGTTGGTGCATCTGCAGGCTCATCCTCCTGCTATGCTGCTGCCCTCCTAGGACGTCTCCTAGGAACTACTCCAGCTGGCTCATCCCCTCTACAATACTGACGAAAATAGGAGGCATTAATAGCACTCCTCGGCCTCTTGAAAGGTGGAACTGAAGTATCCACTCATGCCTGCTGGCATAAATAGGTAATCAAGGACGGATGTCCCAATGGCATCCTGTTGCTCACGGTTTTGGCGCAACTCATAATCTCAATGGTAATAATCTTCCCCACATTTACGTCCATCTACCTCAACATACAGTAGATGACCAAGATCTGATGCAAAGTGATATCGGAAACATGAGAGTAAAGTTGGTTGTTGGCATGTGTAAATGCCATGCAGTATTTAGCTTGGGGAGTTAAGTCTGCCCTCAGGATGTTCACCGGTGCTCCGTTCAGGTTTCTCTGAAAATGCCTCCTAGGGATGCACATAACTCGCTTAATCTCCTCATAATCCCTGGCCTCCCCTAGTATAGCAGCATACATGCACTGCTCTCCTGGCCACTCAGTCCCCAGAAAAGTGTTGATGGTATCTGGATCATAACTGATCAAGTGTCCACGTACATAGCTCATGTACCTTCCTGCAGACACTCCTCTTCTCGGCAAGGCATTTGCATAAAACTCCTTCACCAACTCAATACTAGCTGATGCTGGATAGGTCGTCAGTCTCTCCCAACCTCATCTCTCAATCTCCAGACCAAACTCTGAAGCCAAATCAGGAATGTACATGGCTTTCCTTTCCATCAGCAGTCGCCTCTCCTGGACTATAGCAAAATGTTCCTCATGCTTCCTTGAAAGGAACCTTGAAGAATAGAATCCTTTAGGTCTCTCTGGTTCCTTCCTCTTATTGCCCATTGTCTTAACCCTTTTTGAGGTAGACATTCCTGCTTAAATTAATTTCATCCAACAAAATTCACAGAAACATCATTAGAGGTTAGTACATCATCAAATCATATAATTTTCTGAGGAAAAACAAGGCTTCTCATCACTCAATCATCCAAAAATTTCAATTTTTAGGCAAACAACTGCAGACCGCCCAGCGTCAAAGGAGACCTCCCAGGCGGTTTGCCTCACATCGCGCCACCGCCCAGAGCCAAAACATACCGCTCAGCGGTGGCGGCTAGGGTTTTTCAAAATCCTTGTCTATTTGATCCTAATCTCCACTCTTTTTGCTAAAATCATCAATCCAGACCAAAATCATGAAATTCAATCGGTTCAAACAGTTCCTATTCTATCAATTTATGCATAAAGATCATAAGCCCTAATTTATCATGTTCCTAAGCATGTTCTTCAACAAATCCCAAAATAGAAACCTTAATCAATTAATTTGCATACTTACTTGAGTGAAGATGGTGAATGCTTGTAGAGAAATTGCTTAATTGATGATGTATGTCCTCTCCAATGCAATTCTCTCAACCAAAAACCCCAAACTTTGACAAAGTAATGGTGGAAAATTGAGTTTTTGGTGAGTGGGTGAATGAAAAAGTGAGGAAATCTCTCTAAAATGCTCTTGAAAGTGAAAGAAGAGTGCTAGGGCTTAGGGAGACCGCTCAGGCGAAATGCAAAGAAGGGTTTCAAAGTGAAAAATGTGAAAAACCGCTCAGCTTTTAAGCAAAGGCAAACCCATCAGCGCCGCAACCGCTCAGCGGCAAAATGCACTGCTCAACGGTTTGCGCCTGAATTCTCTTCTTCCTGTTTTGCTTTCTTTTGAGTAATCTTCCCTTCTAGCACTTAATTTCAACCTTCAATTTTCAAATATATACCTTTCCCCTCTCAGATGCAATCATTAACATATAATGCACTTAACACAGGATGAAAAACAAAACAATCAACTGTATTGCCTTCCAGGTAGCGCTCTTTTAACGTCACGAGCCTGACCCAAACCTTTTTAGCAGTCATCAGTAAGTGCTTCTCCTTCCAACACCCTTCAGTAGGTGTTCTTACCTTGTATCCTTCAGTAGATACATAAAAGATTTAGCATCCCTCAGTAGATGCTACCAAAAAAGTGTACAAAAATTCAATAAAATAAATGTACAAAATCAAATACCCTAAAACTACAAATGTTTATACAAAATGGGATTTAGATAAAATCAATTCATTCCATCCCGGTTGGGATCTTCATCAACGTAACTCATTAGTTGCTTTCTATCCACTCTCTTTATGGCTCTTGTGAATGGTTTCCTAATGTCCAACTTGCCATCTTTTCTATTCTTAATCACAAGCCACTTCTTATCCTTGAATCTCACTTGTGCTCCTATTGGAAGTGGTGTGTATTCAGTGTGGATAGTGCCTCCTTTGTCAACCTCCTCTTCTTCAGGTACCTGCAAAACATTACAACTATTAGAATTGGTACCTGTTATGTTGTCCTTTAGTGCAATTGTTTTTCTTGACTTCTTATGTCTGTCCCTCTCCTTTATTTTTACTTTCCTTCCTTTGGAGCAATTATACATTAACACAAATTCTTGATCTTTCAAAGTTACTATTCCATCATGGATACGCATTGCCATTCTGGAAGTCCTCCTAAAAGGTCTTCCTAAAATTAATGGAAACCTTCCTTCATTCTCCATGTCCACTACTACAAAATTAATCAAGAATTCCAACTCCTCAATACAAACAATTGCATCTTCCACCTTACCAGCTGTTTTCTTAACAGAACCATCTCCAACTGTTATAATAGTGTTTGCTGGTTTTAACACTAACCCTTTAATTCTCTTCAAGTAACTTAAAGGCATTAAATTTATACTAGACCCAGAGTCAATCATTGCTCTTCCTATATCTACATCATTTATTACGCAAGGAAGAGTTAACAATCCTGGATCCTTCATTTTTGGTGGATGATGTTCCTTTCTTGGCTGCACAAATACTTCCTGTTCTTCGTCTTCTGCATCAAGGTCTATCACTTCTCCAATGTAATTACTTTTCTTTGTATAAACAGGAATTTGAGGATGAATTTCTTCCATAGGAACTGTAGTCATATGTCTAAATATTCTTCTCATCTGCCCATTATGACTATCCCTTCTTTTCTCAGCTTCTTCCAATCCCTCTTCTTCTTTCTCTTCTTCACCAAGCTCTTCATTCTCACTTACCTCTTCTTCATCACTGCTAATCTCAATCACTTTTTCCTCTGCTTTTCTCTTCTCCCTTACTACAACAGTTCGACATTCCTCCTTAGGATTAACATCAGTATTAACCCTAGCTTGATTCTTCTCTGTGACCTCAATCCTTTTTGACAGTTGACCAAGTTGTGTTTCTAATGATCTAAAAATAACTTGATCACTTGAATGTTCAACATGATAATCCTTCAAAAATTTATCAAATCTATTAGAAAAATATCTAACATTCTCTGTCAATTGATATATTTGCTACCACAACGAAGAAGATTGCTGCTGCCTGAAGCCTCCTTGTTGCCCTGATGGGTTATTCTGCTGTTGACCAATACTTGGTTGATTCTTCCAACCTTGGCTAGGATTGCCTTGGTTGAAATTCCCTTTTCTAAACTGGTATTGGTTCCCCATATAGTTAGCTTCCTGCTGCATCTCCTCCACAAAGATCACATAGCTGTTGTGGTTGAGAAACATTACGAAGCTCCTTTGGAAGTTGTGAAAGGATCTTTGTCAATGTATCTAGCTTTTGGGTCAAAAGATGATTTTGGCATGCACTACATCACTTGCAGGTAAGTGCAAGACTCCTCTTTGTTGTGTAGGTACGTCCCTTTCACTATATGCTTCTTGACCATTAGTTGCCATTCTCTCTATCAAGTCATAGGCTTCATCCTCGGTCTTTTGTTTAAATGATGAGATCTCCAGCTTTCCTTGAGTAACTTTAGATTGTGGAAAATATTTGTTGACAAATGTTCTAGCCATAGCTTCCCAAGTTATAAATGTTCCTTCAGGAAAGGAATTGAGCCACGTCTTAGCATTGCCTTCCAATGAGAACGGAAACAAGCTAAGCCTTACTCTTTCATCTGATACACCTGCCATCTTCACTGTATTGCATATTTCACTGACTGCTATCAAATGGTCATAGGGATTCTCATTTGACAGGCCATGAAACTGTTTACTCTGCACCAGGTGTTTAAGTGCTGGATTCATCACCATGTTGGTCGTTTGATCCGTAGGCATGACTATGCTGCTAAAATTGAAAGGGCCAACCGTATCTGATTTGTCTACAAGAGTGTGTCTTGGAGGAGTTCTTTCAGCCATCTCCTCTGTTCTTCTATCTGGTGAAGGTGATAGTAATCTGTCAGGTGAAGGAAACAAATCCCTAGATGGGCGTTTGACTCTCCTTCTCCCTCTTGCTTTGCTTAAGCCTTCAAGAAGAGGTTGCATATTTTTCTTGCTTCTAGTATGTCTCGTCTCCTGTTGCATGCACAAGAAACACAAACCCTAGTAGCACTTTTTTTATATTTTATAAAATAAAGAAAAAAAAGATAAAAAGATAAAAAAGATATATACAATCAAGTCAAACTTAATCAGTTTACACTACTAGATAAGTTAAACCACGAGTCCCCGGCAACGGCACCAAAAACTTGTTAAGTCCCTGGCAAGTGTACCAGATCGTTATCAAGTAATATAAACGGGTAAGTCCGAGTATCGTTTTCCCAAAGGACTCTTAGGCCTTAACTTTCATGTAACCTAATCGCGTAAGACTTGAGAAAAGAGAATTAATTTGGTGGTTATATGCAAAGAATAAAAATAAACATGCAATGGAGTTGATTTAATTGGTTTTGAGAAACTATGGATGAATGATGTTGTTGGGGTTTACAATTTTATCTTATCCACTTTCATACATCTATTCTTCTTATTTAATTCACTTGTTTTTCTAATTGACATGCATACTTTCTTAATTACCTTTAACCCAATTCATTGGTGAAAAGAGCCTATTACTAATTACCGGCTTGTTATTCCTAGCCTCCCCTAGTAACTAATAATGCAATGCATTCTGAAGCAAATACAATTGGTCGTCCTACCCCTATCCCTAGGCGATATTCGCATAATCAAGGAATTTCCCACCAGTTCATGACATTACCGTACGTCCCCATATCGATAAAGACAAACATCATTTACTAAATGAGTTAAACAATAAAAGCATTGAGCGCAGATGAGAACCCAACAATTGATAAACAAGTATATGACAAGCATATGAAATAAATAAGAAATTCAATATATGAGAGTTTCAAAAGGGGTTTAGTTCACCATAATCACGGTGAAACTAGATGAAAATAATGAAAGAATGGAAGAAATAACCACAAACTTGGTTGAATGGAGCCTAAGCATCCAAGGAACCTCCTCCAAGGTGTGTGGAATAGCTTTGGACGTTCTCTCTACCAAAAGAATAATCCCTATCTAATTCGCACTGGGGCTATATATAAGCCAAAAAAGATAATAGATAGATAACAAAAAGATTTATAGAATCTAGCTAAAAAAACAGACAACCGCCCAGGTGCCTAATTTGACCGCTCAACGGTTTGCCTCTAGCTGCTCTGACCGGTCAGCGGTCAGTTTTGTCGCTGAGCGGTTTCCCTCTAATCGCTCTGAGCGCTCAGCGGATCATTCTGGCGCTCAGCGGCTTGTTTGACCCTTCTTTTCATCATTTTTCTCCTTCTTTCAGGGGTCTAAGTCCACCTTACTTCACTTCCATCTTTATTTCATCTAAAAACCCTGCAAAACAATGCGAAACAAGCATAATATCTGTAGAACCAACTTTTGACTCTCAAGAGACTCAACTAAGTGTTTTACTTGATTTAAAGCTCATTCTAAGCCACAAAGGGTGTGTTTTAGTATCAAATTTAGGTATGAAAATAACAGTTTTTAGACCGTTATCAATTATCTTTTTGGGCTTATATATAGCCCTAGTGCGAATTGGAAGGTGAATCTTTTGGCAGAGGAAGACTACACAACACTTTTTCACCCATTGGAGGAGGATTTTGGATGTGGGAGCTCCAACCTACCAAATTTAGGGTTTATCTTTTCATTCTTTCCATTAAATTCATCTAGTTTCACCATGATTATGGTGAACTAAACCCTTTGTTGTTGGGATACAATGTAATCTTTTGAAACTCTCATATATTCAAATTCATATTTATTTCATATGCTTGTCATATACTTGTTTATCAATTGTTGGGTTCTCATTTGTGCTCAAAGCTTTTATTGTTTAACTCATTCAGTAAAAGATGTTTGTCTTTATCGATATGGGGACGTACGGTAATGTCATGAACTGGTGAGAAATTCTTTGATTATGCCAATATCGCCTAGGAATAGGGGTAGGA
>NW_014542550.1:852853-857683 GCF_000741045.1 Vigna radiata var. radiata | reverse complement strand
TCCATAGTTTTTCCTCAACCATTGATTCACTGCATTTTCATGTTTACTTTTGTTCTTTGCATACAAACACCAACTTTATTCTTTTCTCAAGTCTTATAAAATTAGGTTACATGAAAGTTAAGGCCTAAGAGTCCTTTAGGAAAACGATACTCGGACTTACCCGTTTATATTACTTGATACGATCTGGTACACTTGCCAGGGACTTAACACATAGTCGCTAGCATCACACATGAGCTCAAAATCTTTATTCCAATCTGGAGCCATAATTATTGGAGCAGAAATCAAGCTTTTCTTTAAAACATTAAAAGCTTGCACACATTCTGGACCCATTACAAATGATGTATCCTTAACAAGTAGATTACTCAATGGCTTAGAAATCTTTGAAAAATCTTTAATAAATCTCCGATAGAATCCAGCATGGCCTAGAAAGATTCGAATTCCTTTCACATTTATCGGTGGTGGAAGTTTTTCAATAACCTCCACTTTTGCCTTATCCACTTCAATCCCTCTGGTTGAAATCTTGCGACCCAACACAATTCCTTCTGTAACCATAAAATGACATTTCTCCCAATTCAAAACAAGATTTGTTTGAGCACACCGTTTGAGAACAACATCAAGATTGATCAAAAATCTCTGAAAGGAATCCCCAAATACTGAAAAATCATCCATGAAGACTTCTATGCTTTTCTCCATGAAATATGCAAAGATTGCTTGCATACACCTCTGGAATGTGGCCGGGGCATTACATAATCCAAATGACATTTTTCTATAGGCAAATATACCAAAAGGACATGTAAAGGTTGTCTTCTCTTGATCTTCAAGATCTAGCACAATTTGATTATATCCAGAGTAGCCATCTAGGAAATAATAATAGGCTTGTCCAGCCAATCTTTCTAACATCTGGTCCATAAAAGGCAAGGGAAAATGATCTTTTCTGGTAATTGTATTTAATTTCCTATAATCAATACACATCCGCCAACCAGTGACTGTTCGAGTAGGAATAAGTTCATTCTTCTCATTATGAATCACAATCATCCCTCCTTTCTTTTGGACAACTTGAACTGGACTCACCCATTTACTATCAGAAATTGGGTAAATAATTCCTGCTTCCATTAACTTTAATACCTTTTTTCGCACAACTTCTTTCATGACAGGATTAAGTCTCCTTTGTGGTTGAGCTACTGGCTTGTAATCCTCCTCCATAAGAATTTTGTGCATACAGTATGTGGGACTTATACCCTTAAGATCTGCAATTGAGCAGCATATAACACCCTTGTTTGCTTTTAAAACTTCCACCAGCTTCTCCTCTTCTTTTGGAGTTAATGAAGTACTAATAATAACTGGCTTTCCTCCATTATCTTCTGAAAACACATATTTCAAATGCGGTGGTAGTTCTTTCAATTCAATCTTACTTTCTTGAATTTTCTCTTTAGGTGCAATCTTTTCAAAAATAGCCTTTTCTGCTGGAATTTCTTTTGTTGCCTCTAAATCCTGAACGCATTCTTCAATCATTTTGTCCTCCTCTTCATTTACATCTTCACATTCATTGGTAAGGACTCTTTCCAGAATGGATGCATCACGAATTCTATTTTCTTGCGTCATACAAAGTTCTTCCACAATGTTTATTTGAAAGCATGACTTATCATCTTTAGGATGTGCCATTGCTTGAAACACATCAAAATCCACCTCTTCATCTTGTACTCTGACTTTAAGCTTGCTATTTTCAACATCAATCACAATCCTGGCTGTCTTCATAAAAGGTCTTCCATGAATCAAAGGTGCATCTCCATTTTCCGCCATCTCCATTATAACAAAATCCACTAGAAATAAGAATTTGTGTACTTTGACTATCACATCTTCAGCCACTCCATATGGATATTTAAGGGACTATCTGCCAATTGAAGAGTCATCCTTGTTGGCTTGATTTCCAATCCTCCAATCTTTTTAAACATAGAAAGAGGCATTAAATTAATACTGGCTCCTAGATCAATCAAAGCTTTCTCAACTTCTAACTCTCCAATGGTACATGGAATGGTAAAACTCCCTGGATCTTGTAATTTAGGAGGTAATGTCCTCTATATGACTGCACTGCAATTCCCTTGTACCTCAATAGTTTCCTTCTCAATGTACTTCCGTTTCTTCATGAGAAGTTCTTTTAAAAATTTTGCATATGATGGCATTTGCTGAAGTGCTTTAGAAAATGGTATGGTTATTTCCAACTTCTTGAAAATCTCCATAAAACACTCAAACTGCTTTTCTTTCTCCCTCCTAGAATATGTCTTTGGGTAAGGCAAGAGTTTTTCATACTCCCTCTCTTTCAATTTTATAACCTCTTCATCTTGAAGTTTCCCCTCATCTCTTAAATTTTTACTCATCATATTTTCTTCTCTCTGACACTCCTTCCTATGATCACTCTCTTTTTCTTCCTCTCTTCTCAACTATTCTCTCCTCCAATACTCTCCCACTTCTGGTAACAATCTCACATGCTTCTATCACATCACTTTTTTCCACACAATTCACACTGAACACATTCCAATTCAAAACTCTCTGAAAAATCTCTTCAGACTCTGCACTTCTATGTACTGGCATGAATTGAGGCTGTTGTGGGCTTCTTGAAACTTCTATAATTTCCTTTGGTAAGGCGGATAATTTTTGCATAATTATCTCCAACTGCTGAGCAATTATTTTGGTCTGCTTCATAATCAAACTATGATTTTGTAACAATGAAACCTCCTGAACAACATCAACACTTTCGCCCTGTGTCTCATTATCTGTCATACTCTCTATCAGATCATAAGCTTCATCCTCAGTCTTTCTTCTTATGTCACCACCAGCTGTAGCATTTATCAACATCTTTGACTACATATTCAAGCCTCCCAGGAATGTAAGAACTAAAGTTGTCTTGTCAAAACCATGGACTGGTGTTTTCCTCAATAAGCCTTTGAATCTTTCCCAAGCTTGACTGAGAGTCTCCTCCATGCCCTGTTTAAATGAGGAGATTTCCAACCTACCCTGAGTGACCTTTGATTGCGGAAACCATGTTTATCACTGCCTCCCAATGAGAAAGGAAACAGGCTAAGCTTTACTCGCTCATCTGAAACTCCAGTCATCTTGACAATATTACAGATTTCACTAAAAGTTGTCAAATGATCATATGGGTTCTCATTTGACAAGTCGTGAAATTGATAGCCCTGCACAAGATGGATCAACGCAGGATTCATCACCATGTTGGTTGTATTTTCTGTGGGCATGGCTATACTGGTGAAATGGAATGGGCCCACAACATTAGATGCATCACCTAGAGTGCGTTTGGTAGGATTTTGCTCATGTGCCATCTCTTCAGAATTTACTACATGAGCTTCAGGTAAGGGTTGCAACAATCTTTTAGGAGAAGGAAATAGTTCTCTAGATGGGCGTCTAACTTTCCTTCCTCTCCTGTCTGAGATTCCTTCAAGAAGCAGTTGTTGACTGTTCTTACTCCTAGTATATATAGCTTCCTGCATACACAAGAAACAAATACCCTAGATGCACTTTTTATAAAAAAATAAATAAAGCAATAAAACAAAAACAATATATACAAACAAGTCAAATTCAATCAATTTACACTAATAGAAAAGTTAAACCACGTGTCCTCGACAACAGCGTCAAAAACTTGTTAAGTCCCTAGCAAGTGTACCAGATCGCTATCAAGTAATATAAAACGGGTAAGTCCGAGTATCGTTTTCCCAAAGGACTCTTAGGCCTTAACTTTTATGTAAATTAATCTCATAAGACTTGTAGAGAAATAAATCGTGTGGGTTGAATGCAAGAACAAAAATAAACATGTAAATGTAGATGATTCAATTGGCTAGAAAAAGATATGAATGAATGGAGTTGTTGGGGTTTACAGTTTCATGTTATCCACTCTCTTTTATCTAATCTTCTTAGTTAATTCGCTTTATTATCTAATTTTCATGCAAACTTTCTTAGTCTACCCTAAACCCGACCCCTCGACGAAAAGAGCCTATTACTAGTTACTGGCTTACTATCCCTAGTCTCCCCTAGTAATTAGCAATGCATTATATATCATCCTACCCCTATCCCTAGGTGGTATTGCTTAATCAAGGAATTCCCTATCAGTTCATGTCTTCCCCGTATGTCCCCGTATTGACAAAGGCAAACATCTTTATATCGAATGAGTTAAACGATAAAAGCTTTAAGCATAGATAAGAAACCCAAAAATTGATAATCAAAGCATATGCAAGCATATAGATAAATAAGAATTTCAATAAAAGAGAGTTTCAAAAGATTACATTCTTCCCCAACAACCAAGGGTTTAATTCACCATGGACATGATGAATCTAGATGAAATACAATCAAAGAATGGAAGAATAGACCCTAAATTTGGTAGATTGAAGCCTAAGCATCCGAGAAACCTCCTCCAAGGTGTGTAAAATTGTCCACTATATGCTGCGGTTGAACCGCGGCAGAAGACCCAGTTATATGCCGCGGTTCTTGCACTAACCGCGGCCTATAGTCTCTTTTTAAAAACATAAAAATAAAACGAAACACTATATGTCGCGGTTCAGGTCACAACCGCGGCATATTCCCCTACAGTTTTTTAAAATTGCAGGTCTGTTTTTGTGACATCCACTACCACAATAACAAACCTGCATATAAAAACATGTACACAAATTCAATTTCAACATAACAAACACATGTTCAAATGTATTTCAACATNAAATAAAGTACAAAGTCTAAGAAAATACAATCTAATCAAATGCAATGTTTAAATCTAAGAGCTATTGTATAATCTAATTATAGACTTCGCAGCAGCGTTCCTAATGAATA
>NW_014542550.1:837473-846898 GCF_000741045.1 Vigna radiata var. radiata | reverse complement strand
AATTAATCCAATTTCGATCCATTCCTAAATTTTACAAAATTAAAATTATACAATATTCTATATAAAATTATCAATTCAATCATGCAATCAATTCAGTCATACATATATTCAACATACAAAAAATTACAAATTTACAATAGAAAGTTTAATAAACACAATAATATTGGAACCTGAGAGCGTGAAAAAGGAGCCGACAACAGAGAAGATACAACTACCCGAGTTTTAGAACGCAGCAAAATCACAATACCTACACACAAAATAGACATAATAACAGATAATGTATCATACAAAATATTTAACATTAATAAAAATAGAACAAAATATCATCTATCAATATCAATGTCTCAAATTACAATGTTTTATCATATTGAAATAACATATATTTTACTTATGTATAACTTTTTCAACAGTCGTCATTAATCACTATGTTTTTATTCAATTGAACAAGACCCGATTACTAATGCCTTTATAAACAGTCCTCTTTAGCAAAACTTTCTTATAATCTCTAACAAATTTTTCACTAATACCAAACAAATATTTGACTAATACCAAGACTATTCAAATTGATACCCCAAAATGTGGTTTCTGCTCAATTCCTTTCCACAAGCCCCAAAAACAAAACTTCCTAGAGAATGCGGCAGCAATATATACAATAATGAAAACACAAGCATATAAAACAACAAAAGCACAATATATCACCGACCTTAATTTGAGGATCACAAGCATATAAAACAACAAAAGCACAATAAAATTTAAAAGGAATCGCATAAAAGCATAAGAAGGGCGAGAAATCAAACCAGGTTGGCTCGCAGGAGATGAACGACGCAACAAAGAAGCAACGGTGCGGCAGAGAAGCAAGGCCGGTGGAGAAGAATGGCGGTCAGAGCAATGCAAGCACAATGACGGCAGAAAGTCGCAACTCGATCGCGGCGGAGATGAGGACAAAGGTTTTCAGGTTCGCGTGAAGAAGAAAACTGTTCAGAGCTTTTGTTTTTTAACCTTCAGAAGGGAATCTGCCGCGGTTCTACACTTAACCGCGGCATATTCCCCCTTTATGCCGCGGTTCTACACTGAACCGCGACCTATTCATTTAAAAAAAATTATCCAAAATGGCATTTTTGAAATTTTTTTTAACTTATATGCCGCGGTTCAGCGCCCAACCGCGGCATATGCTTTGAAATTTATAAAATTTACTCTGATAAGGGAATAGGCCGCGGTTCTCTAACCAACCGCGACCTATTCCCCAACGTTCAGAATCCCCCCAATTGCTCCCAACTGCCATTTGGGGAATGTCAGCAGGTAGCAGGGGGGAATAGGCCGCGGTTGGTCAGAGAACCGCGGCCTATTCCCCTGTCAATTTATTGCAGGGGCTGACTGATGGGGAATGTCAGGAGGTAGCAGGGGCAATAGGCCGCAGTTCTCTGACCAACCGCGGCCTATTCCCCCCTGCTACTTGCTGACATTCCCCATCAGTCGACCCCTGCAATAAATTGACATGGGAATAGGCCGCGGTTGGTCAGAGAACCGCGGCCTATTCCCCTGTCAATTTATTGCAGGGACTGATTGATGGGGAATGTCACGAGGTTAAGGGGGAATAGGCGGTGGTTGGTTAGAGAACCGCGGCCTATTCTCCTGTTACTAAATTTTTTTTTTCTGACGTGGCGTCAAAGGGGTTGGTTGACTGGGGTATATGCCGCGGTTAAGTGGGGAACCGCGGCATATAAGTTCGATTTATTTACAAAACTGCCACCGCGCAGCATTATGCTGCGGTTTCGGGTGAACCGTGGCATAATGTGCGCTGTATAATGCTTTTTTCTTACTAGTGATACGACAACGCAATTTTACGAGTGTACGGTATGATATCTGGGACGAGCGGTTACGAGGAATAACCGATCGGTTATGTATAACATCATGACTATGCTGGGCCATAATTGGGCAGCTCTTATTATTGGGTTTGTAGTCCACCAATTTAAAAGGTATCCTATTAAAGATACTAAGAATCAAATAATATCTGATAAAAGATATCGGTAAAGGTTTTTATGAGTAATCAAGTAAGTTTGTTTATATTTTATTCTGTTTATATTCTATTAGGATTATATCAGTTCAAGGTCTATAAATAGAGAGCCAGAGACACCAGCCAGGTACGTTCCAATCACGCTTCATTCACGCCTCTCATACACATTACTCATATCAGTGAGATTTTACTCTCTTCCACCGAGAATCCGTTTAAAGAACTGAGGTTCTTCCCTTATAACACGCCTAACTTGAGTATCGGAGTGCCTTTACAGGTACCTCCCCCCCTCGGCCATACTTTGGAGATTGCCGGATGGTTGCGATTGAAGGAGAACGGACGGTCAAAGAGCAGAAGGAACCACTGATTCAACTCATCCAAATACCAGGAAGCAGCGGAGCCACATCATCAAGGTTAGTGTCTCGGTCCCTAAAATATCTACCGAAAAGATGGTTATTATGAGAGAAAAAAAAAACCAAAAAGTTAATGAAAAGTAAACTGTACTATTATCAATGCCTACGTCTGGTGTGGATTTCTCAGAGACTTGAGAGCATCGATCTTTTTAGCGGCTTTATCATCCTGCTTCAGCCTAATCCTCGTAGCCAAATGATTTGCACGTGGATCTCGCACAAAATCTCTAAATGAGGTGGGGAAAACACTGCTAGAACTAATCTCAACTCCGTCGTCCTTTACATCCTTCATGTACACACGATCACTCGAATCCTCTTTCCCAATAGCCTGTTTGTCATATTGGTCTTCCTCTTCCTACATAAAGTGTGATTCACTCAATTTTCTTTTCCAATCTAAACTTTGACGGTGAAAAACTGGTAACAAATACTGACAACAACAACAACAAGAATCACTGAGAAAAAACAGAGAAACCTTCTCAAGTTTGATTATATATTTGCTTACATAAATGATAACAAAAACAATAAAAGGAATTTGGTGTAGACTGCAAGTATCCTCTACAGCTGCTTGAACCGGGTAGGACTACTCTACAGGCAGGCATACCATGGGTTCAAACACAAAACCATTTGACTAAAATGAAACAACCCCATCCGATTCGACCGATGTGTTTCATTATATATGAAATTTAAGTATACAATCCTAGCCCATCACCTTCATAGTATATTCTTCAATAAACTCATATTCCTACACAATTTTTCACATTAAACCAAAAAAACCCTCAAATTTAGACACCACTAGTTAAGGTGGAACAATAGTGAACTAATAATTGTTGAAAAAAACTGTTATTTTATACTTAATTTTGATACTAAAAACATCCTTTATGACTTAGAAACTAGCTTGAAATCATACTTTTGCTTAAGTTGTGAGAATAAAAGAGTTGAAGGTGGTATTATTGATTTTATGCTTTATTTTCCTTATTTTGACAGGAATTGAGATGAATTGGATGAAGAAGTTGAAGTATCAAGGACTTGGAGTCACAAAAAGCTGGAAAAGTAACAGTTTGAATAACCGTAGCCACCGCTAAGCGTCATTCTAGGCTGCTGAGCGTCAATTTCCACTGTCTCGCGCCTGAGCGCCACCGCTGAGCGCCAATTTCCACTGCCTCACGCCTGAGCGCCACTGCTGGGCGTCATTTTGAGTATCGCGCCTACCGCTGAGTACCGTTTTTAGCGTTGAGCGCTGACGACGTGGGCTTCAGCCAGTTTTCTATTATTTTTATAAACTATATAAGGATTTGGACGACCCAGAGAGGGTATTTTTTGACAGAAAGAGGCGCAAAAACGCTCCTTTCACCCCTTCGAGGTGGATTTTGGATGTGGAAGTTCCGATCTTCAACTTTTAGGGTTTTTTCTTTCATTTTTTTCCATATTTTCATGTAGTTTCATCATGTCTATGGTGAACTAAATTTCTATTGTTGTTGGGGAAACAATGTAATCCTTTAAAACTCTCATGTATTGAATTGATTTATATTACAAATGTTTTACTTCATAATGTGAAATCTTAAGAATTAAATATGTTAAAAAATAAATGAAAACATATATGAAATGATATAAGAAATAATCAAACTGACCCCTTGTTTAATTTTTCCTTCTTTTTGTTCTTAAGTTTGTATACATTCATACTATTAACAAACTTTATATCCCATTCTTGTTAATTAATTTGTTTTAAAATATATTTGAAAAAGTTTGTTAGATTTAGTTAGTTGTATAATAAATATCTTTGGTGATTACATGAAATAACTATTTTCCATTTAGATATTTAATATAGGTTTAAACCCTTTTTTGGTCCCTAAGTTAAGTTCAGATGTTCAGCTTAGTCCCCGCTTTTAAAAATTTCAACCTTTAGTCCCTATGATATGAAAAATGTATCAAATCAGTCCTCATGACATCACTTAATGAACAAAAAATCACAAGTTTTCATACCTAGGTATCCAATATTTTGTGATTTGTTTAAGGAAGGTGTTATGAACAACAAATCACTTAATGAAAGACTTGTGATTTGTTAACGGATATGACTGATTTGATACATTTTTCATATCATAGGGACTAAAGGTTGACATTTTTAAAAGTGGGGACTAAACTGAACATCAGAACTTAACTTAAGGACCAAAAAAGGGTTTAAACCTTTAATATACTAATTTAAATATAAAATATACTAAATTATACATTTAATTAAATATACCAAATAATGTTTTTAATATATTTAAAAATTGAATATTATTAAAGTATTAACAAATTCAAAATTAAATATTACTAAAATATTAATAAAATTTATTCTTCATATAATTTATTAAACTTTCCCAATAATTTTATATCTCAAAATATAATTGATTCCTATTTTCGAAATATTTTATACATCATTAATTTTAGTGGGGAAGCTTGGTTATGACATCAAACTTTGACAGTCTTAATAATCTTTTTATACAAACAAAAAACTATTATATAAATAAAGAAACTTATTTTTAAAACCTTATTAAATTTTATATATTCGACTTCTTCATATATATATATATATATATATATATATATATATATATATATATATATATATAAATTATGGTGTCTTCAAAATATTATGAAAGATCCGTGATTAACTTGTTTTAAAATTTAATAAAATTTGTTTGTTGATATTACAATATGTAATATAATTATAGAGTTTGTTTGATTAAATATTAAATATGTTATTATATATAAAATCAAACAAATATCTAGAAAATCCTAAATATAAAATTATTATTTATTTAGTATATGACCGTTTTATTTTAATGACTAACATGACATGATATAATCTGTACTTTAAGTTACTAAAAATAATTCAATGAATATAACTACATATAAAACTTAATTTTTTAAATTCATTAATAAGCAGCCAGTATAATATTGGAAATGTATCACATAAAACTTTGGGCGCTTTAGAAATAAACAGTTGTTTTTATAATAAAACGTTATATATAAATAAAATCATATAACTAAAATAATTTATATTAAAAATAAGAAATAAAATAAAACATTAAAAATAATAACAACGTAACAAGAGAACTCATTATATATAAAGTATATACTAGATAAAAAAAATAATATAAATAAGCGCAATATACTTAAATTATAAGCGGTTACACTTTTTCTAATTTCTTGATTTTTGAAGTTGAATCCTAAGATTTATGTGGTTTATAAGTGGTTATGGTAAGAAAGAGATATTCAAAATGAGTGTTGTGGTAGTATGAGATATACTACTAGAATTCTTAGGACTAATTGAAGGTGTTTCGTTGTAATTATAATCATGTTTATCTATGTTGTTTATATATTGTTTGTGTTTATTGTAATGTTTGATAAGTTTATGCTGAAAAATTTGTTTATTAAGTGTTTATGTTGAATGGGATCCGAGGTCAACTTTATTCACGTTTCCTATTCCACCTCAGTGGTTTGACTATTGACTCAGCTCTCCTTTCGCCCGATCAGTCTGCAAGGGGTGAACTACAAGAAAACACTCCGATGCTCAAGTCAGTAAGATGCTCTCTTATGGTCTTTTGTCAATTTCAGAATCTAGACCTTACCTGGTCATCAGCTTTGTATTTATAGGCTTTACCCTTTGTTTGGCCCATTGAATGTCATTTAATGCCATATATTTTGTGCCTCATTATCCGTAAATCCCATTATTTCCATATTAATCTAGCTGATATCACTCGTTAATTGGTCATAAATGCAATTCACATAATAAGGTAATTACTTACCTTTATTACTCATTAATCCCCTTAAATACATTTCGATTGGCTTCTCTGTGCAACCCATCGATCGTCTCCTTCGTTGTATTGGCAACTTCGACCGAATCATATAGTACTGTTAAGCCCCTGGCAATTGTACCAGATCGTTATCAAGTAATATATAAACGGTAAGTCCGAGTATCGTCTCCCAAAGGACTCTTAGGCCTTATCTTTCATGTAAACTGATCTTATATGACTTGAAAAGAAATAATGTTGTGGTTGAATGTAAATAACGAAAATAAACATGCAAATGCAAGTGATTCAATTGGCAAAGAAAAGATATGGATGAATGGAGTTGTTGGGGTTTACAATTTCATCTTATCCACTCTCTTATATCTACTTTTCTTATTAAATTCGCTTTATTATCTAATTGTCATGAAAACTTTCCTAGTTTACCCTAAACCCGATCTCCCGGCGAAAAAAGCCTATTACTAACTACTGGCTTAGTATCTCTAGTCTCCCCAAGTAATTAGCAATGCATGTATCACAGAAGCAAAATACAATTGATCGTCCTACCCCTATCTCTAGGCAGTATTGCTTAATCAAGGAATTTCCTATCAGTTCATGACTTCCGTGTATGTCTCTGTATCGACAAAGGCAAATATCTTTATACCGAATGAGTTAAACGATAATAGCTTTAGGCATAGATAAGAAACCCAACAATTGATAATATAAGTATATGCAAGCATATGAATAAAACAAGAATTTCAATATAAGAGAGTTTCAAAAGATTACATTGTTCCCCAACAACAAAGGGTTTAGTTCACCATGGACATGGTGAAACTAGATGGAATTAAATGAAAGAATGAAAGAGTAAACCCTAGATTTTATAAATTGGAGCCTAAGCATCCAAGAATCTGTCTCCAAGGAGTGTAGAAGAGCTCTGGACTTCTCTGCTTGCCAAAAGAAAATACTCTAAAGATTGTTAGGGCTATTTATAATGCATAAAAGTAACAGAATTTAAGCCCAAGCCCAGCAGACAACCGCTCAGCGCCTAAATTGGCCTCTCAGCGGTTTCCCTCTAATCGTGTGACCGCTCAGCGGTCAATATCACCGCTCAGCTGTTTGCTTCTAATCGCCTGGACGATCAGCGGCACCGCTTGAGCGAGAGGCAGTGGCTGCTCCCTTGAGTCTGGTGCTTAGCGCTGGAAATTGGTGCTAAGTGGTTCATTGATTCTTCTTTTCTTCCTTTTTCTCCTTCTTTCTTGAGTCTAAGTCCTTCCTACTTCACTTCCATCTTCAATTCTCATCAAAACCCTACAAAACAATGCAAAACAAGCATAATATCTCTAAAAACAACTTTTGACTCTCATGTGACTCAACTAAGTGTTTTACTTGATTCTAAGCTCATTCTAAGCTATAAAGGGTGTGTTTTCAGTGGAATCTTATCAAGATGCATGCATGCTTTCAATTCAATTCAGTTCACATGATCACATATTTTTCAACAGATGTTTTACTTATGAATGATCAATCAACTAAGTATAGATGTAAACATGGGATTTATCAATTCTTTCCAAGCAAGTGCTTCACTCAATCACCCAAGTGTTTAAGAAGATACTCCAACTCTCTACTATTCATATGTCACCTGAAACAAAATTGCCCTTCATCTAATACAATCAACATTCTCACATGAAAATGCCATCACAAGGACTTTTTCCAAGGCTTATAATGAGGCTGGGTTAACAAGAAAAATTGGTTTTTCTGGAACACAAAATCCTTGAGTCAAGAGAACTATTTTAAGATTCAAAGTTCAAGTACAAACTCTCTTCTTAACCAATCTCACTCATTCCCAACTTCTTCCCTTTTTCTTTTATTTTTACACTGAGCTCATCTTTCATGCTTTTTCTTTTATTCCCTTTTCTTTTCTCATGTTTTTCTTTCATTCAACACTTGAGCTCAATGCCCCCAACAACCCCAAACTTGAACCTTTTCAATATCATACAATTATTCTCAACCCAACTCAAGGTAAATATTTTCAAAACAAGGGTTTTCATCCTGTTTAAGTCCAAGGTTCAAAATGTAAGACCCGGATAAAATAAAAAAAAATAACTTTTATTTTTATTTTTAATATTTCATAATAAATATTTATTTATGATATTTTATTGAATAATAATAGTCTTTAAGAGATATAAAATTTAATTAATAATTGTTTTGATTTTAAAATTTCGAAAATATCTGTTTAGATAGTAATATTTGTATTATAGTTTCAACAGATTTTGAATGGGTTTAGTGGTAATAGTTGTTATATCATGTGTGTGCTTGACTTGTTGGTGTTGTTTTGGAATCCTTCTTAGTTTGCATTACATTTATTTATTTTTTTTATTTTGCATGAATATTAGGAGATAGAATCTTAATAGAATTATTTTAGGAAATAATTTGGATATTTAATAAAATAATATTATGTAAATCTTTTAGAAGATTTAGTTGTTGTTATTTTAAAAATTAGTTAAAAGAGAATAAGAGATATAATCTTGGTGGATTTAAATATTAAAAGAAATATTATATTTAGAGAAAATCATTACTAGATATTTTAGGTTTTAAAAAGATTTGGTGGTTGATAATATTTTAAAAAGTAGAGAAGGTTTAGGTCATATCTAGGGTATTTATATTTTATTTAGGATTGAAACTTATAAGATTTACAACCCAGTCGTGAGAATATTAGAAAAGAGAACCCTAGCACACTATTTCTTAGCAAAACGTTTGGAGAGAGACCAGTGAGTATACTGAAGGTTTAGGAAGCCTAATCGTGAAGAATTAAAAGCGTGAGGAAAGCTTCTGGAATCCAGGTAAGAGGAGGAACCGGTTATATTGTAACACATGGTTGGTTTAGGGTTTTGATAGGTGCTTTTATGTTATGGGAGAATGTTTTGTGATGTGATATATAATATTTGTTCTTTGTTTGTGTATAGAATTATATCATGCGTGTAGGATTTTGGGTGGTGATTATACTTTCTGATGGTTAGGTTATGTATGTAGTAAAGGGGGAGACAACACCAGCTGTTGTGTTTGTTGGTTTCGTTCTTTAAGTTGTATGTTTGTGAGTTATCGTGGCATGAGTGAGAGCAGTAGTGAGAAGGGAGGAGAAAATAGAGTTTCAGGGAGTATTTAAGAAAGAAAGTTTTGGTGTGGGAGGATACTGGTTGGTTCTCGGGTAGTGATTGGTTTATGGAAAGAAAAGAGAGGGAT
>NW_014542550.1:814785-836133 GCF_000741045.1 Vigna radiata var. radiata | reverse complement strand
TATGATATTGATGTTGTGATGAAATATGTTATATGTTTATATTACTCTGTGACTAAAATGAAATATGCTTTATTGTGTGTTATGATATTTCTGGTTGCTCACCCTGAAAGTTGTGGTTGTGGTTTCCACCTACGATGATCGTACTTGTACGGGAGTAGATGGCATTGCAGATAAAATTGGATAGAAGTAGCTGACGTGAGAGTTGGGACATTTGAGTACGGGCATTTTATTATTTATTTTAAAAGTTTTCAAGTTTGATATTTGTATGTAAAAGTGAGATTCTAAGATTTTCAAACGATATTTATAGTCATGATTTAATTCCGCCTTTGAATTGAATGTATTATAGAAAGGTGTTAAAAAAAAAAATTTCACCGTGACATTCCGAAAAAAACCGGGGTGTTACACAAAAAGGGTAGAACACATGGTTCTAATCACTTTGGGCGAAAATTTGGCTAAGTAAGGGCTTCCAAAAATGGCCTTGATCATATGACATAAACATGCAATTCAATCAATTATAAAGACTCAGGCAATATCATTCATGCTTCCATATGAATAACACATATATCAATGCATACTCTGGAGCTCAAAACCTCACACACTATGCTTTCTCACACATCATTCATACACCCTGTTTAGCATCATAACCACAATCATATATCATCGCAATCTGTTCACACAACTAATGAACCATTCACCTGTATATCAGCATGCAATACAATCTCAATCATCATCCATATCCAATCATCATCAAATAAACACATCATGCAATATCATTAAGTCAAACCATAGTCAGAAATAGTGTTCAAGCCAAGCACATACACCTACAATAAAATTCAACCTATTCTAAAAAAATTCAAAGTACAAAAGTGCAAGATAAAACCCCTGTCCTAAGCATGGGCATCCATTAATAGATGCCCTCAACTCATGTCCTCATCTGAGTCCTCCTGCTCTCCACTTTCAACATCCTTGAAGTCATCATCCTCATCATCCTCATCCATGCCAGGTGCTCCAGCTGCTCCAGATTCGCTACCTTGTGCCTGCTCTTGAGGCCAAGCCATAGCACTATGGAACTTGTCCATAGTCCACCTGTGCGCTGGTGGTGAGTCATACAATCCTACTATCATCGCAATAGTAGCGACATGCCCTCTGCGGAGAGACTCTAATCTGGCCTCCATCATGGACATATACATGTCCCTCATTTGGAATGGCTCTGCATGTTGTGCAAGTTCATCCTCCTATTGGGCTACTCCTCTCCTAGGTGCTGCTCCAGTGGCCTCGTCTCCTCAATAGAACTGTCGATAGTAAGAGGCATCTATAACCTTCTTGGGCCTCTCAAATAGGTAATCAGGGACGGATGTCCCAACGGCGTCCTGCTACTCACAGTAGTAGCGCAACTCTTGATCTCGTTGGCGATGACCTCACCAACATTCACATCCATCTGCCTTAACATACATTAGATGAATATGATTCTGTGCATGGTAATATCTGAAACATGGGAGCATGGCTGAATATTGGCATGAGTGAATGTCATCCAGTACTTCGCCAAAGGCGTCAAATCTACCCTCTTGATGTTGACGGGCACTCCATTTGGGTTTGATAACGGTCTAAAAACCGTTATTTCAATACTTAAATTTGATATCAAAACACACATTTTATGACTTAGAATGAGCTCAAAATCACGTAAAACACTTAGTTGAGTCATGAGAGAGTCAAAAGTTTGTTTTAGAGATATTATGCTTGTTTTTACATTGTTTTGCAGGGTTTTAAGTTAAAATGAAGATGGAAGTAAAGTAAGGTGGACTTAGACCCGTGAAAGAGGAAGAAAAAGGATGAAAAGAAGGATCAAGTGAACCGCGTCCAGAGCGATCAAGGGCAAACCGCTCAGCGGTAAAACTGATCGTTGATCGGTCCAAACGACTATAGGGGAAACCGCTGAGCGGTTTACTTAGGCGCCTGGGCGGTTGTCTGTTTTTATTAGCTAGATTCCGTAATCTTTCTGTTATATTTTTGGCTTATATATAGCCTCAGTGCAAATCAAAACACAATCTTTTGGCAGAGAGAAACATCCAGAGCTGTTCCACACACCTTGGAGGAGATTCCTTGGATGTTTAGGCTCCAATCTACCAAGTTTAGGGTTATTTCTTCCATTCTTTCATTGTATTTCATCTAGATTCACCATGATTATTGTGAACTAAACCCTAGGTTGTTGGGGAACAATGTAAAATTTTGAAACTCTCTTTTATCAAAATTTTTATCTTCTTTATATGCTTGCATATGCTTATCTTTATCAATTGTTGGGTTCCTTACCTTTGCTTAATGCTTTTATCGTTTAACTCATTCGGTAAATGTTGCTTGTCTTTATTAATACAGGAACGTACAATAATGTCATGAACTGGGGGGAATTCCTTGATTATGTTAATACCGCCTAGGAATAGGGGTAGGACGATCAATTGTATTTTGCTTCTGTTTATCATGCATTATTAATTGCTAGGGGAGGCTAGGGATACCAAGTCGGTAATTACTAATAGGCTCTTTTTGCCAAGGAATTGGGTTAAGGGTAGACCAAGAAAGTTTGCATGACAATATGATAAATAAGCGAAGTAGATATGAAAAGTAGATATAAGAAGGTGGATAAGATGAAATTGTAAACCCCAACAACTCCATTCATACATAGTTTCTTTAGCCAATTGATTCACTGCATTTGCATGTTTACTTTTGTTTTTGCATTTAACAACTCAAAATCTATTTCTTCTCAAGTCTTATGCGATTGGTTTACATGAAAAGTAAGACCTAACAGTCCTTTGGGAAATGATACTTGGACATACCCATTTTATATTACTTGATAACGATCTGGTACACTTGTCAGGGACTTAACAAGTTTTTGGCACCGTTGCCGAGGACTCGTGGTTTAACTTATCTAGTAGTGTAAATTGATTAACTTTGACTTGATTGTATATATTTTGTTTTTATCTTTTTATCTTTTATTTTTTATTTTTATATAAAAGTGCTACTAGGGTGTGTGTTTCTTGTGCATGTAGCAGGAGACTAGACATACTAGGAGCAAGAAAAATACTCAACCTCTTCTTGAAGGCTTAAGTGAGGCAAGGGGAAGAAGGAGAGTCAGACGCTCATCTAGGGATTTGTTTCCTTCTCCTGACAGATTACCATCACCTTCACCAGTTCGAAGAGCAGAGGAGATGACTGAATAAACTCCCTCAAGACGCACTCTTGCAGACCAATCTAATGTTGTTGGCCCTTTCCATTTTAACAGCGTAGCCATGCCTACGGATCAAACGACCAACATGGTGATGAATCCAGCACTTATACACCTGGTGCAAAGCAACCAGTTTCACGGCTTGTCAAATGAGAACCCATATGACCATTTGACAACGTTTAGTGAAATTTGTAACATAGTGAAGATGGTAGGTGTATCAGAAGAGAGAGTGAAGCTTAGCTTGTTCCCATTCTCATTGGGAGGCAATGCTAAGACGCGACTTAATTCCTTTCCTACAGGAACATTCACCACTTAGGAGACTGTGGCTACAAGATATGTCAAGAAATATTTCCCACAGTCCAAAGTCACGCAGGGAAAGCTGGAGATTTCATCATTCAAACAGGGTATGGAAGAGACTCTAGGGCAGGCATGGGATAGGTTTAAAAGCTTATTGAGGAAGACACCAGTCCACGGGTTTGACAAGACAACCCTTGTTCTTGCTTACCTAGGTGGTCTGAACATGCAGTCTAAGATGATGTTGGATGCCTCAGTTGGAGGTGACATTAAACAGAAGACTGAAGATGAAGCCTATGACTTGATATAGAGTTGCTGAGTAATTCCATCATAGAACTATAATCTTGTGATTCTGGAATTTTCTGCACAACATCAACATTCTCACTCTGTATTTCTTCATTATCTGCCATACTTTCAATCAACTCATAAGCCTCATCCTCGGTTTTCATACTGATATCCCCTCCGGCTGCAGCATTTAATATCATCTTTGATTGCATCTGTAGTCCTCCAAGGAATGCAAGAACTATGGTTGTCTTATCAAATCCATGGACCGGGGTCTTCCTTAATAGGCTTTTAAAGCTATCCCATGCTTTCCTGAATGTCTCTATCATGCCCTGCTTGAATGATGAAATTTCCATTCTTCCCTGTGTAATTTTGGAGTGTGGAAAATATTTCTTGACTAATGTTCTAGCCACAGTCTCCCATGTAGTAAATGTCCCTTCGGAGAAGGAGTTGAGCCATGTCTTAGCATTGCCTCCCAATGAGAACGGGAACAAGCTAAGCCTCACTATATCATCTGATACACTTGCCATCTTCACTATATTGCATATTTCACTAAACGCTGTCAAATGGTCATAGGGATTCTCATTTGAGAGGCCATGAAACTGTTTACTTTGCACTAGGTGTATAAGCGCTGTATTCATCACCATGTTGGTCGTTTGATCCGTAGGCATGACTATGCTGTTAAAATTGAAAGGACCAACCACATGTGATTAGTCTGCAAGAGTGCGTCTTGGAGGAGTTCTTTCAGCCATCTCCTCTGTTCTTCTATCTGGTGAAGGTGATAATACTCTTTCAGGGGAAGGAAACAAATTCCTAGATGGGCGTCTGACTCTCCTTCTCCCCCTTGCCTCGCTTAAGCCTTCAAGAAGAGGTTGCGTATTTTTCTTGCTCCTAGTATGTCTGGGCTCCTGCTGCATGCACAAGAAACACAAACCCTAGTAGCACTTTTTATATATAAAAAAATAAAAAGTAAAAAGATAAAAAAGATAAAAAGATATATACAATCAAGTCAAACTTAATTAGTTTACACTACTAGATAAGTTAAACCACGAGTTCCAGGCAACGGCGCCAAAAACTTGTTAAGTCCCTGGGAAGTGTACCGGATCGTTATCAAGTAATATAAACGGGTAAGTCCGAGTATCGTTTTCCCAAAGGACTTTTAGGCCTTAACTTTCATGTAAACGAATCGTGTAAGACTTGAGAAAAGAATAAATTTGGTGGTTATATGCAAAGAACAAAACTAAACATGCAATGCAGTTGATTCAATTGCTTTTAAGAAACTATGGATCAATGGTGTTGTTGGGGTTTACAATTTCATCTTATCCACTCTCATATATCTACTCTTCTTATTTGCTTCACTTATTTATCGAATTGCCATGCAAACTTTCTAGTTTACCCTTAACCCAATCCCTTGGTGGAAAGAGCCTATTATTAATTACCGGCTTGCTATCCCTAGCCTCCCCTAGTAACCAATAATGCAATGCGATCGGAAGCAAATATAATTGACCGTCCTACCCCTATCCCTAGGCGATATTGGCATAATTAAGGAATTTGTCACCAGTTCATAAAATTACCGTATGTCCCCATATCGATAAAGACACGCTTCTTTTACTGAATGAGTTAAACAATAAAAGCATTGAGCATAAATGAGAACCCAACTATTGATAAAAAAGTATATGACAAGCATATGAAATAAATAAGAATTTGAATATATGAGAGTTTCAAAAGATTACATTGTTCCCCAACAACAAACGTTTTAGTTCTCAATAATAGATGAAATATGATGAAAGAATGGAAGAAATAACCCTAAACTTGGTTGATTGGAGCCTAACCATCCAAGGAACCTCTTCCAAGGTGTGTGGAATAGCTCTGGACTTTTCTCTCTGCCAAAAGAATTCCCTTCTAATTCGCACTAAGGCTATATATAAGCCCAAAAAATAACAGAAAGATTTACAGAATCTAGCTAAAAAAACAGACAACCGCCCAGGCGCCTAAATTCATCGCTTAGCA
Source organism: Vigna radiata var. radiata (assembly GCF_000741045.1). Classification (NCBI taxonomy): domain Eukaryota; kingdom Viridiplantae; phylum Streptophyta; class Magnoliopsida; order Fabales; family Fabaceae; genus Vigna; species Vigna radiata. Next base: position 830,333 of record NW_014542550.1, on the reverse strand, counting down.
GTTTGCCTCTTGCCGCTTTGACCGCTCAACGGTCAGTTTTGCCGCTGAGCAGTTCCCTCTAATCGCTCTGAGCGCTCAGCGGACCATTCTGGCGCTCAACATCTTGCTTGACCCTTCTTTTCATCATTTTTCTCCTTCTTTCATGGGTGTAAGTCCACCTTACTTCACTTCCCTCTTTAATTCATCTAAAAACCCTACAAAACAATGCAAAACAAGCATAATATCTCTAAAACCAACTTTTGACTCTCCCAAGACTCAACTAAGGGTTTTACTTGATTTAAAGGTCATTCTAAGCCATAAAGGGTGTGTTTTACTATCAAATTTAAGCATGAAAATAACGGTTTTTAGATCGTTATCACTTCAATAATTAAATTGATTCCTGCAATGATGAAATATTATCGTGGAGATATAATAGATTTAGATGAAGATGAAGATGAGCAGGAATTTGATATTCAACCTCCAAAGAAGAATTATCCGCCTAAGGTAAAAGATCTAGGTTATTTGAATCTTTCATGTGTTGTGAATGATTTTGATGTAGGAGGAGCAATGATAGATTCGGGATCTAGCATTAATATGATGCCCAAACGTTTCTTGAAAAAAATTGGAGGGCTAACATTAATATCGTCTAATCTCACTGTGACGGTGGCGGATGGTTCCATTAAAAAGCCACATGGTATGGTGGAAAATGTGGTTGTGCATGTGGAGCAGTTAGAATTTTTAGTGGATTTTATAGTCATGGGAATGGAAGATGAAGAAAGGATTCCAATGATTCTTGGAAGACCTTTCATGGCTACTTCGAAGATGCTTATTAGTGTCCATGATGGAAGAATCATGATGAGAGACAAAGAGAATGTGCTCTTGCACACTGGTTCTAATGAAAATAATGTTAGAGTAAAGAAAAGAGCCAGACATAGAAAGTCAAGAAGGGAAGCTGCATCAGATGATAACATAACAGGTACCAATTCTAATAGTTGTAATGTTTTACAGGTACCTAAAAAGGAGAAACAATACACTCAGAAGACACCACTCCCACGTGGCTCAAAGGTAAGACTCAAGAATAGGAAGTGGATTGTCAACAAGATCAAAGAAGATGGCCATATACTAAAGCCATCAGAAGAGTGGATAGAAGGCAATTGATGAGTTGGGTAGATGAAGACCCTAACCGGGTGATGAAGGTTGAAAAACAGTTATTTTCATATGTCATTTTAGACCTAATTACGCCCTTTACTACTTGGAATGAGCTTAGAATGAAGCAAAACTCAATAAATGAGTCTGTAGAGAGTCAAAAGTTGTTTTTAGCGATATTATGCTTGTTTTGCATTGTTTTGTAGCATTTCTGAGAAAATGAAGAATGGAGTTGAAGATAAAGGTTGTAAACTCAAAGACAAGAGAAGAAAAATGAAGATTTGAAGAGTCGACGCACCGCCCGGCGGCAACTTACACCGTCGGGCGGTCCAGGGCGAGGAGTAGGCAATGGCGTTGGCGTTGTGCGGTTTTGAGGGAAACTGTCGGGCGGCACCTTACATCGCCGGGCGGTTCTGAGGCTTTTAGGAAACCGCCGGGCGGCACACTTGAACCGCCGGGCGGTGGTCCGCTGGGCTTGGGCCTGTTTTCTATTGCGCCTCTCACCTATAAATACCTCTATTGCGAATTCAGAGTCATTCTTTTGACAGGGGAGAACGACCAGACCTAATTTTGCTCTCTGGAGAGGATCTCTTGGATGCTTAGGCTCCTTTTCATCTTTTCTATGGTTTGCTTTTCCATTCTTCCATTTTTCATCTAGTTTCACCATGTCTCTGGTGAACTAAACCCTATTGTTGTTGGGGAAACAATGTAATCTTTCGATACTCTCTTTTATTGAAACTCTTGATTATTTATATGGTTTCCATATGTTTTAATTGATTAATTGTTGGGTTCTCATCTGTGCTTAAGGCCTTTATCTTTTAACTCATTCGATATCTGATGTTTGTCTTTATTGATACGGGGACGTACAGGAATGTCATGAACTGGTGAGTAATTCCTTGATTTTGCAATACCACCTAGGGATAGGGGTAGGACGATCAATTGCTTTTAACTTCCGTTCTATAAGGCTGTATTAATTGCTAGGGGAGGCTAGGGAAAGCAAGCCAGTAATTAGTATTAGGCTCTTCTCGCCGAGGGATCGGGTTAAGGGTAGGCTAAGAAAGTTGCATGACAATTAATTAATCAAACTAATAATTCAAGAGGAGTAAATAAGAGAGTGTAGATAAGATGAATTTGTAAACCCCCAACAACTCCATTCATCCATTGTTTTCCTTTTGTCAATTGAATCAATCTCTNTTGCATGTTAATATTTTTGTTCTCAAATCTAATTAATTATTTTTATTTTCAAGTTTTATTATTTTAATTCACGTGAATGAGAAAGCCTTTCGAGTCTCTTGGGAAGAACAATATTGGGTTTTACCAATTATATTACTTGAACGATTTGGTACGCTTGCCAATCCGTCAAAATCGGGATGGAAAGACATGATTATATTTGATTTAATCACATTTTGTGTAAAATATTTGTAGTTAGGTTATTTGATTTTGGACTTATAACTTATTGGATTTTTGAACACTTTTGGGTAGCATCTACTGAGGGATGCTAAAAATTTTATGTATCTAATAAAGGATACATGTAGGCACACCTACTGAAGGGTGTTGGAAGGATAAGAACTTACTGATGAGTGTTAAACAGGTTTGGGTCAGGCTCGTGACGTTAAACAAGCGTTACTTGGGAGGCAACCCAGTTGATCATATTTATTTTAACTCTGTGTTAAGTGCATTGCATGGTTGAATGTTGCATTTGAGAGGGGAAAGACATGTAATTGAAAAATTGAAGGTCGAAATCAAGTGCACATGGTGAGATGGCTCAAAGGAAAGCAAAGAAGAGAGGAAGAAAAACTACCGCAAACCGCTGAGTGGCCCATTTTGCCGCTGAGCGGGTGCGGCAGAAATATGTCTCGGCTTTGTTAAAAGCTGAGCGATTTCCATGATTTTCATTTTGAAACCTCTTCTTTGAATTTCTCCTGAGCGGTCTACCTAAGCCCTAACACTCCTTTTTCACTTTCAAGAGCTTCTTAGAGTGATTTCCCTACTTTCTCATCACTCACTCACCAAAAATTCAATTTTCTACCATTGTTTTGTCAAAGTTTGGGGTTTTTGGTTGAGGGTTTTGCATTGGAGAGGGCATTCATCATCAATTTTAGCAAGCATTCAAAGTCTCTACTCAAGTAAGTATGCAATTTCAATTTCTAGGGTTTCTATATAGAATTTGTTGTAGAACATGCTTAGGAACATGATAAATTAGGGCTTTTGATTTTTCACCATGATTTGATGAATTAGAAACTGTTTGAGTCGATTAAATTGCATGAAATAGGTTTGGAATGATGGATTTAGTGTTAAAGTGGAGATTGGGGTTGATAAAAGCAATTTTTGAAAAAAACCCTTTGAAGACCGCTGAGCGGTCTCCCTGACCATTGAGTGGAATTCAAGCAGATTTGGAGTTTTTTGTTTATTGGGTTCTTAGATGCTGAGGGGCCCTGTTTTTCCCTTACTATTGGACTTGGTGCGTTCTGGAAATATAATTGATGATGCACTAACCTTTAATGATGTTTCTGTGATGTTATTGGATTGATGAGATACAAGAATGTCTACCTCAAGAAGAGTAAAGACTATGGGCAATAAAAGGAAGGAGCTAGAGAGACTTAGGAGATTCTATTCTTCTAAGTTCCTCTCTAAAAAGTATGAGGAGCATTATGCTACTGTCCAGGAGAGGCGACTTTTGATGGAAGGGAGAGCTATGTACATCCCAGACTTGGCTCCAGAGTTTGGACTGGAGATAGAGAAACGAGGTTGGGAGAGACTGACTACATATCCAGCACCAACTAGTATTGAGTTGGTGAAGGAGTTCTATGCCAATGCCTTGCCCATGGGAGGTATATGAGTTATGTGCGGGGATAGATAATCAGATACAATCCCGAGTATGCTGCTCTTGCAGTGCAGGTATGCTGCTCTTGGGGAGTGAGTGGCCAGGAGAGCAGTGTAGGTATGCTGCTCTTGCACGGGAGTACAGGGATTATGAAGACATAGAGAGAGTTATGTGCATCCCTGCCAGACATTTTCAGAGGAACCCTAATGGAGCGCCAATCAACATCCTTAGGGCAGATTTGGCTCCCATAGCCAAGTACTGGATGGCATTCACTCATGCCAACTTACAACCATGCTCCCAGAGGAAGAGAGAATAAAAAAAAAGAAAGAGAAGAGAAAGAAGAAATTGAAAGAAAAGAAGTGGAAGAAAGTGAACAAAAGCAACTAAGAGCAATATCTCCTCCAACCACAATGGAATCAAAATTATTAAGGGGAGGTTTTCTATCCTTTCAGTTTTCTTCATTTATTTTTGAAATTCCAAAATCTCACTTTTCTTTCCAAGAATTTGCCATGCCATCTTTAAAAATGCTCGAACTTTCAACACATGGCAATTCATAACTTGGGTTAGGGTTACTTTTATGGTTACCACTAACTNAAGAGACAAATAAAATTTCCAAAGAAGAAAGGTTTCTTTATAGTATTAAACTTNACAATTTTAAAATTAAGAAATCTTCTTCTAAACTTGTTTTTCTAGATATTTTGGTTGGTCATAGAAAACTAATTAGTGATATGTTTTATGCCTATTGCAGGTGGATATTTGACCCAGGAGGAATTCTAGTGAAGTCTACAAAAATAAGTCCTCAAGCGAACCATCAGATTTGAGGACAAATCCTTTCCAAGAGGGAGGGTAATGGGTGTCGCGGCCCATGCAAAATTTAATGAGCATATGAGAAAGGCAGTATAGCTAGGAAGTGACTCCTGGGTCGTCTCTGAAGGACCAAATGTGGTTTGAGAATCAGGTTAAACACTTAGTGGGGGGGTTTGTGTAAGGTTTTATGGATAGGGATGAATAAAATCAAAACACAGATGTAAACAAAAAGGTAAACACAGATGTAAAAACGGAATCAAATACAAAATAAAAGCGTTCGGTCATTAACTCAATTACTATGCTTTCAATCCCAGATTAAAGGCAAGTACACACTACTCTAATCCAAATCCGACACGAATCACCCAACTAAGCGAAGGCTAATTCGGTCTTCAAAATTACAGACTAAGCGAATGCAATGCGCAAATTTAATCAGTCACCCACCATACAGTCTAATCAACTAAGCGAAGATTAAACACCGATTAGGCAACTAAGCGTTCACCTAATCGCAAGCACACAACAAAATAAATATTGAGCAGAATCAAAGCAGTAGTATGGCAATTAAAGTTCAAAAGTCTCAAGGAAGCAAAGTAATTTTATTAATGACCAACCCGACTAACCTAAGCTAACATCAAAATTAAATTAACACAATTGAACAGAACAGACATTAAAATAAAAGAAAATATTAAACGCCTAACACTGCAACAAAAATATCTAAACATAGCTAAAATTATTTATAATGCAACACTAAATTAAAAAGATGAAAACAACCCAACCTACTATGTAAATTAAATTAAAGCAAAAGAAATAAATAAACATTATTTTCTTCTCTCATTCTCCTCTTTTTTTGTTCCACCGGGCGTGCCTTTTTAAAAATCGCCAACTTGTATGAAATCACATTTGGATGGATACCTGGCATATCAAACGCTGTCCATGCAAAAAAATCATGGTTCCTGTAACACCCTGGTTTTTCGGAATGTCATAGTGTAATTTTTTTTCAAAACATTTCTATAATACATTCAATTCAAAGGCGGAATTAAATCATGACTATAGACATCGTTTAAAAATCTTAGAATCTCACTTTTACATAAAAATATCAAACTGGAAAACTTTTAAAGTAAATAATAAATCCCCGAACTCAAGTGTCCCAACTCCCACGTCAGCTCCTTATATCCAGTTTTATCTGTAGCCATCTACTCTCATACAAGTATGATCATCGTAGGTGGAAACCACAACCAAAACTTTCAGGATGAGCAACCAAAAATATCATAACACACAACAAAACATATTTATTTTAATCACAAAAATAATATAATCATATAAACATATTTCATCACAACAATATCATCACATTTAAGCCATTCATGAATCAATGTCGTTTTCTTATGCTGTGTCGTCATGACCTGTTATCACTAACAGGTACCTGTTCCTCAACAAGGCAATTCGAGTCGTCTTCCATTGCAACTTCCGACCTATCTCCCCGACCTTTGGAAAAGCATTTTGGGCGAGACATCCACCTCCCCGCGCAGAGGGAATTGACACTCGAATCACTATCTCTTAAACGAGAGTCCAACACATCACATTCTTATCGTAGCGCAGTATGAAAAGCTCAAACATGACCGATGACAGTACAAGGAAATAACATAGTTTCCACATCACAAATTTACACATATTCTCATCATCATGCATTCCCTCACCAATCATAAGATTTGTTATTATCAAAATATACATAGTCTCAACCACATGTATTGTTCACCAATCAGAAAACTTATAACACAACCTCAACACCTTTCATACACAGTCTCAATAATAATCATTCTCAATAATATGTATACACAACCAATCATCAGGTCTAAATATAGATATTATCTCACAAAATACAAAGTTTACAACACTAAAACATCTTATAACAATACTACTACAACAAATAAATCACCACAGAAACATATAACATTACTACGACCAAATATCACTACCACATATAAAATATTCAAATTTTATAATTTATTTTAGATACATAATAATCTTTTAATCTCTCATATTAAATTATGAAAACTTATTCGTACCATCTCTTAACTTATATTACTAACAAAACAAAGTATTCCTACTAAAAGTTTAAATATAACAACCATATAAGGATCATAAAACAGAATGAACATTTGATGTAACATATAATATAGTATAATATACTATTTATTAATTTACATTTTCCTAACTGTAATCTAACACAACATTTTTTTTCTTTTTACATCTACATTATTTTATCTAACATCAGACCACCCAAAATTAAATAATCCCCTTTTTTATTACTCCTTTTCCAAGAAAGAATTATATGATTCTATAATAAATCTATGCTCTGCATTCCTTTCCTATGATACTACTACACCACCTTAGATTTATATCTATTCTCTTTTTCATCAGAACAGGACCCACAAGATCACGTATACCATTTATTTGCAATAAACCCACCAATAAAAAAAATCCCATCTCTCTGCATTAATTTACGTAACGCACTGGAAGAAAAAAAACCTTGCATGAACATTTCTAAAACAACTATTATACCTATCACCCAAAGTATCTCCCCTGCAATTTTACTTTTAATTTCCTTAACTGCAAATGGACCCCATCCTGTGACAATTACTCGCTCAACTCATCTCCATCGTCATCAGAGTTGACAAGCAGAGGAAGAACAACACCACCAACATACAACCCAATATAACATACAATATCAAACACTACATACACAAGATAATTCTAGATTATTCCTCTTAGAACGATGCACAAGCAACATACAACCCAATATATAATAAACAATAACATACAATATCAAACACTACATACACAAGATAATTCTAGATTATTCCTCTTAGAACGATGCACAAGCAAAGAACAAATATTATACCACATCACAAACCATTCTCTTATAATATAAAAACACTTATCAAAACCCTAAACCAAACATGTGTTACAATATAACCGGTTCCTCCCCTTAGCTTAGTTTTCAAAGATTTCCTATAGTTTTTGATGCAAAAATATTGATGCTCATGCTTCCTCTCCCGGCTTGGTGTAGTGCATCTCTCTCCTTCTCTAACAACACTAGGGTTGGCTCTTATTTTCACTCACCACTGCTGATATGGGTTTTCTAAATGGATTTTTAAACACATCTCATACCACCTAAAAATAACTTATAGATATCTTCATATCTCTTCCCAATTTTTATTCCAAAATATCCTCCCTGATATTCTCCTATATTATGTTATAGTCTCCCCCATAAAAACATCCTTAAATATCACCATCCTAATATCCTTTTCTGTTTTTCCTGCTCTTATTTCATTATTTATTTATTTATTTATAACCCAAAACCTAACCCTTAATAAAAGAAATTAAATCCTAACTAGTTCAGGAATAAAAACATAGCTAAGACACATTTAACTTTTCTCATTCACAACTAAAGAAAATAAACCCTGCAACTAAAGAAGATAAAATCCGAACAATAATGTATTTCTCTCTCCCTATTTAAAACCAATAACAATTCAAAATATAAAAAATCCCCCCAACAGATTTTTATTTCTTCAACTAAAATTTAAATCTTCTATAACATATAAAATATACGTATAATTAGGTAAACTATGCTGAAAACAACCAAGCTTAAATATAAAAACGAACGTCTGACCCCACCTCTTTTAAATGCATATATATATATATATATATATATATATATATATATATATATATATATATATATATATATATATATATATATATATATTATATTAATATAATATATCACGTAATCTAAATTTATTTTATATATATTTATATAATATATAAACTTACTCGTTAGAATATTATCTTATTATAATAAACTACCGCTTATTTATACAACAAATAAAATAACTAACTTTGGTTTTTCTTTAATATATTATTTTAATATTATCACAAAAAGATATTTAACAAACCAAATAGGATTTGATTTCCTACCTATTTCTTATTTACTTTTAAAACAATAAAATATATTATTTCTATTTACTCCCTATTCGAAACAACTTTGCTTCCAAAATCCTTATTCAAATATGCAACCACTAATTTATTACTCATTTTAACTTAAAATACCGAAAAATATAAATCATCCATTTCACTAATAATATATCATAAATAAATAATTATTTTCAAAAAAAATATTAAAATAAAAATAAAAGTTATTTTTATTTTATCCGGGTTTTACAGTTCCTTCTCAACAGGGAGCCAACAGTGTTAACTTGCTCCGATGTCAGTTCGGTTCCCACCAATGTATCCTGCCCTTCCAGTTCTCCCAACCTAAAAGGTCTTGTTCCCCCAATGGTTCCATTCTCTCCTCCACTTCCATTCGAGGATCCAAGTCTGCCATCACAACCTCCTTTCTTTTGCCATCACGCTTGTGGACGAGCGGTTGTACCCTCATTATAATTCTGGTATGGTTTATTTCCTTCAAATGTGTTTGCAGCAAAAGCTTGGGATAAGTTTTCCATAGTAGTTTCCATCAAGCTAGGACATTCATCAATGTAGTTATAAGTTGAAATGCAAATTCCACATTTCTTAGCAATTTGTGGAGTAGAGGTTTTAAACAGACTTGCAATCTCGTCAAGTTTGCTTTCTAACTTATTCAATCTTTCATCTATCCTCTTTCCATTAACTACACCGTTTTCTATTTCATATACTCCTTTCAACAAAGTCACTGAATGTTCTCTTGTTCCATACTGTTGATTGTCTACTGCATTCTGTTCTATTAGATCTATCACATCTTCTGGTGACCTGTCTACAAAAGATCCTCCGATTGTAGCATCTGCCCATGACTTATCAGTTGGACTTAAGCCTTCATAAAAGCTTAGAATAAAGTCTTTCATTTGGAGTTGAGGGCATGAAGCACAAAGTTTCTTAAATCTATCCCAATATTCACTAAGATTCTCTCTATCTCTTTATCTTATATCTTGAATTTCTCTACAGATGGCAGATAGTTTAGATGCAGGAAAATAATTTTTGAGGAAAAGTCTTTCAATAGTTTCCCAATTTATAATTCGTGAAGAGAGATAATACCACCAATCTTGAGCTGCTCCTTGAAGAGTAAAAGGAAAAGCTCTGATCTTAAGGCTCTCTATTGTGATCCTGGGAGATGTGAAATTTTCGCACAACATGTGGAATTGTCTCAAGTTTCTGTGTGAATTCTCCCTTGATAACCCATTGAACTTTGGTAAGGCATTTAACAGGTCAGGTCTCAACTCCCACTCCTCGTCAGGGTATTCAATGTTACTTCGGGTAATTGTATTATGGGAGGTGGCTAACTGTCTAATGGTTCCTTTTGCCATTCTGTTTGGGTTGGGATCAGGTAAGGGATTAGATGGTATGTTTGTGACTGGGGATAATGAAAGTGGTATGGCTTCAGATATAGGAAGTGTTCCCATAGTAGAACACACAAATTTCAAATTTCTCCGCACCTTACGCAAACTCCTTTCAACTTTTGGGTTAATTTGATAGAATTCTCCCGGGTTAGCTCTGGTCATGCACTAAGTAGTTTGCTTGAAACTCTTTCTCTGTTTTTGATTTCTTTTATTCCTTTTCTTTTCTTTTGTTCTTGCTTTAGAGAAAGGTTTCAAATAAGAGATAAGAGAGGTTTTATTTGGGTCCACTCCCAGAAAGAGAGGTGCATCACAATGGACAACTTAAGTACCAAGTCTTTCCTAGCCAGAGTATATTCAAACTAGCCCCAAGTATTTCTCAAGAGAAATTCTTAATTTTAAGCAACAACAAAGATTTTGCTAACAAAAAGAATAACTAAAAGCTACAAAATAACTCAAACTAAATTAAATGCTTATGTGTTAGAAAAAATAAAAACAAATGAAAATTAAAATAAAAGTGAGAATCAAAATATTCAAAATACTAACCGTAGTTCCTCGGCAACGGCGCCGAATTTGATACGCAGTCGTTGGAGCTATCAATCTAATACTACTTTTCAAGGCAACTTCAGTATTGCCAAGTAGTATTCAAGAAAATAGATAGGGCTAAAGTAACCCTGAGTCATCTCCCAACGAACACAGAATTGCTTTCGAATATCTGAATCTTATGAATGTTACACAATGCTTATGAATAAAAGTGAGAATGTTTAAAGAATGTTGTAGAACAAAGAAGAAACATGAAAACAATTATGAATAAACAGGCTAATTCCACTGCTTTTCCAAAATAGATTCATCATCGGTTATTCACAGATCATTGATCAATTGACTATTGTTTAAGTTTCAAATTANTTAAAGTACATTCTTAATTAATTTGAGAGCGATCATGCAGTTAATCAAAGTACATTCTCAATCAAATGCAAGACCTTTCTAGATTATTCACAATATATTCAACCAAAGTACATTCTCAATCAAATGCAAGACCTTTCTAGATTATTCACAATATATTCAACCAAAGTACATTCTCAATCAAATTCTATTGTGTTTAATCATGTTTGTTCTTAAATCTCCTAACCAAATTAAAAGTTAATCAATCAAAGTAAATTCTCAATTGATTATAGTTGAAATCATTACTACCAACCAAAGTACATTCTCAATTGATAGTAAAAACCATTTAATTAGATGAAAGTTTCTAAATTCAATCAAAGTAGATTCTCAATTAAACCTAGAAACCCTAGAACTCATATAATCAATATGCATGTAGATTCAAACACATTATGATGCAAAAATCTTTGCTTTTAATATGATAAAGAGATGAAAGACACAAAGAGAGAACAACTTAAATCAATAATCAAAATAAACAACTGCATTAATTCAGTTAACCTCAAAATCCATAATGAAATTACAGCAGAATAGCCCTAGATGCTTAGCTCTTCATAAATGGAGTTGAATATATGATTAAATAAGAGAGAGAGAGAGAAGAGTGGGGAATGAATGAAGTCCCCCTTTCTGCCTCCCCTGGGTCTCTTTATATAGGGATTGATTGCGCTTAGACTCTGAATATTCAGTTGACAAAATCTTTTATCTCATATCTTCCAAATAACTAAAACATTTAGATAATTATAACATTATTTGGAAGATATTTTCTTTTGATATTGTCAAATTAAATTAAATCAACAACTAATTTTTATCCTTTAGCTTTTCTGACTTTCCAAAATTGCACAAAAGCCCTGAAATTTCCTCTATCTACACTATAGCCCTACATAATTCTTCAAAATTGCAAAAGAGCCCCTTAGTTCACAAGACCTTAACTGTTTGACCAGCTTTGACTCCTATAGACAGGGCAATGAAATGTCGCCACGTGTGCGCCTCCTGTCCTCCCAAAATTAGGGTTTTGCAATTAGGGGTAAAGGGATTTGGAAGCTCCATTCTGCCTCTGCCTACGGCGCGACAGTGGGAGAGGCGTTTCGTTCTCTGGGTTTTCTGTAGGTTTTGATAGCAGGTGAAACAATGGTGGATGGAGAAGAACGTTCTTGCGATTAGAGACGACATCCATGGAGGGTTGGTTCACTTGGTTTTTCTGAGTACAGGTGGTGATGAACGAAGGAGAACGATTTTGCGATGATGGTGATGCATGGATTTGGGTGAAAACGGTGCGACGATGATGGTCGGTGATGGTGGAGAAGATGATGGAGGAGGCGTCTTGTGCAAGCTCGTGGTGGAAGGTGTCTTGCAGGATAAAGGCGCCATTGATGGATTTGATCCAGATGAATGCAGCGGTGCTTTGGTGTTGGTGGTAAGGTGACGACGATAGCGTGGTGGATACTGGCAAGGACGCTTGAGGTTGACGGCGGCGACTGTGGAAGGTGCGGCGACTAGGGTTTGGAATTGGGATTTAGGGTTTCTGTTTGGAGAAGATTATGATGTGTTAAGGGTGGTGACGTGGCAAGATCTAGTTGGTCTATCTGGTATGCAGAGGATTAAGACACGTTGCAGAATCTGGTGGAGTTTGATTTAGGAGGGGGTAGGAATAGGAGACTTAAGGTGTACATTATTTTCCAAACAAAACCTGATTTTACGCCTTAAATTGCAATTTGGACCAATAAAACTCTAATTTCAGCTGCACAAATAAACATTAGAACATCGAAGAATAATTTATGCACTAAAACTGCACAAATTCACTTAAAATCAACCATTTAAGCACAAATATCCCATCAAAAATTTGAATTTTAAAGCATAAATGTGGGCATAAATATGCACTCATTAGCAACCTCCTTTCTTTTATCATCACGTTTGTGGACGAGCGGTTGTACCCTCAAACCTGCCACGTAACATTCTTGAGCTATCTTTTGAATTGCTCTGACCGTGCAGATAGTTCCGTCCGACACAGGATACTCCATTGCCAAATGGGGTGTAGAGACGATGGCCCCAAAGGAATTCAAACATGGTCTCCCGATCAACACATTGTATGGCGTTCGTCCGGATGATTAAATAATATATGTTTTGTTTTTGGTATTTGATTTGATTTTATCTTATTTGCATTGTAATCTTGTTTTCACTATTTTATTTTCATATTAGTTTTTTTAGTTTTTATTTTACTTTCTATTATTTTAGTTTCGTTTTTTTAGTTTCTTTTACTTTAATTTTTATGTTAACAAAACAAAAAAAAATCAATTAAAAAAAAGAAAAANAAAAAAAGAAAACAAAAAAAAAAAGGAAAAAAAAGTAAAACAAAATCACAAGTCAACTCTGCGGTTTTGCACGCTATCTCCTCCATTTGCGGTGCAAATATTTTGAGCACTCATGCACACTAACCAACATCCTTTGGCTAATTACCAAAAGTGGGAAGATCGTCTCTGGCCATGATAGCAGGTAATAGGTGGCTAGATTGCAGAGTAAAATTTGTAGGGGTGGCTAGATGGCAGCGGAGTAGGGACTGGACCTTGGCCTGTGATAAGGAAAGACTACTCTCAACTCCTCGAGGGACACCACACTGCCCTCCACTACTCAGCTCCTCTATACGTTTCCACCTCCTTCACCAATATCATTCTGACCTTCTCACCATTCCTACCTCTCCACTTCTACATCCTCATCACACACGACATCTTCATCACCACCCTTCAGAATTCATCACAGACAACTCACATTTACCCGTCACCACAATCGTATTCACCATAAAAAAAAACCACACCTCATTGCTCCAACCGATCATCCACTACACCTATATCATCTCTCAGAGACACCATTCATCCCCCATTAATGGTCTGGAGCAACCACCCTTTCCATCACACAAAACACAAAATCAAAGCAAAACGGAGAACAGAGCACCCACGGCGTGAGAGAACTTCTTGGTTCCACCTGCAGAGAGCAAAACAGAGACCAGCCAGCCAGAGAAGAGGAAGGAATCGCCAGCCAGAGAAGGGGAAAGAACCACCGGAGACACTAAGAGCAACGGTAAATAGAACTCCGAGAAGTAAGTGCACTTTACTCACACCTTGCATAATCGACATGTAAGCTAGTTGCGATGTACGCTGCTTGATATTGCTCTTGCTCTGTTTCGAATTGAATATGGTGTTATGGAATGATTTTTTTTCCTTTTCTCTGTCGTCATCCAACGCATGAATGTGCTTCTTCTTTAACCAAATCCTTTTAACAAAGGCCTTCACACATGATTCATTAACATCCCCGTTGCCATTTTCTTGTTACACCCTGCTCACGGTTTACCTGCGATGAACCAACAAAGAACAACCAATATTTCAAGCCAAACCCTCTCACTCTTCCCCATTGATTTCTAAAATCAATTCTAATAACTCATATTCACCACCACCACCACCACGTCTTCACACACCACCGAATCAATAACCCAATCCCCTCGCCGGTACCATCTCCACCATCTTCGTCTCGCCTCTCTCGGCCCAAGCATCCATCTCCTTCTCACCTATACCCCAACAGCTAGCTCAGCAACCACTGCGTCCGACTCATACCATCATTCTCAACCTGCAAAATCATATAACCAGAACCCAAAACACCCAACCCCGATACTATCACACCTAACTACCATAACAGAAACCCAAGCCCCCTTGATACACGCCTAATACCAAACCACACTCACAACCCCATCAGCCGAAACACGGAGAATGACACCATCACCAAACCGAATCGAAACCCACCTTGGGAACCCGTGATTGCGAGCCACTCAAGGCCAGAACCGCGTAATAGAAAATCAACCAAAAAGTCGGTTTCTCAAGTCACCTTCATCATCTACTATCTCTGCCAGTTTTTCCAGCACCCTAAACAAAAATGGGTATCGGAGGAAGAAAGAGGCACCACCAGTCACGAAGGGCGACGACCTGCTAACGGCCACGTCCTTGGGTAATCAATGGCAGCGACGTCGAGCTCTTAGAGCCAGGGTTTGATCCACGTGTAGACGAGGGGACAAGTGCTTGGGAATAGCCGTGAAGGGCGTTGTTCCTTCCGGCATGGGTTCGCGGTGGCGCAGCCAGGGCGGTTTCCAGCATCAGCCGCGTGTGTCGGCGGTGGGTTTGGGTCGGCGATGAGTCTGCGGTGAGTGGTGGGGCCGTCGGCGGCTTGAGCAGAGACTCTCAGTGACCGGTTTGGCAGGGACGGGCAGGCGGAGGAGACGAACCCCTCCCTGGGTTGCTTTCACGAGGGAGATCCTAGGTCTGTGATGTGGAGTGTGTGAGAAATGAAAGGGGATCTGAGAGAACCCCTAAGGGTTTCTGAAACCTAAGTTGGGAAGAAGGCCTTGGGCCGACTTACTCCTTTGCACGCCCATCTTCCATTCACACACCCTCATACCCTTTTGTCTTTCTTTTGTGGGGGTTACTCCCTGTACCTCCCCAATTCTA
>NW_014542550.1:800474-813839 GCF_000741045.1 Vigna radiata var. radiata | reverse complement strand
AAAATATTTTAAAAGGTTTAAGCACACGTGCGACCATTCGCGTCAGCCTTGTGTTAAAAGCTTCTCCTCCTTCTCTCAAAAATAACAAAAATATTTTAAAAGGTTTAAGCACACGTGCGACCATCCGCGTCAGCCTTGTGTAGAAAACCTTTTTCTTCTTCTTTCAAAAAAAAATCAACAAAAAAATATAAAACATCATGTTTTCAAAACAATCACCCAAACGATTAAAGAACTACGTAACCCTGATTTCTCAGTCCAACTGGGAATACGTAGGAGCAAGGTCAATCCTTGTCGGGCACAAAAAACACAAAAAATATTTTGTTTTCTTTGTAGTCTTATTTTTTAGGGGAAATTAAACATTTTGCAAACCACATTAGATTCGCGCATTTGATTAAAGGTACTGCCTTCGGGCAGGCATTGTAGGGTGCTAATACCTTCCCTACACGTAACCGACTCTCGAACCCAATCTTTGGTTTTCGTGGACCATGCTTTATCATTTTATGGTTTTTCCGTAGTTTTCCAGAATAAACTATGGTGGCGACTCCAAACTCCTTTTCTTCAAATAATTTTCTTTTTTGGATCGTCGTCGTACCGTCGCGATTTTTCGGTTGCGACAGAATTTCCGGTCAAATTAAGCATAATTAGGAAAAATGGGAAAACACCGGACAATTAAACACAATTCCCTGATTAAATTCGGTACAATAAACTAAGTGAAATCAATAAAATATCGATTCATCAAAATAGACCACACTTAGTCTTTTGCACTCCTTGGCAAAATCAAGACGCAAAACAGGGAATAGCGGACATTAGGGAATTGACACAGACTCAGCAGACAGAATTACAGTCCTCAAGAATCTGGACAAGGAAAAGTAATAGACAATATCCACATAGAATCAGAGAAAACAGATACTCAGAGAAATCATCCAAGCAATTCCAAGCATGGCAAAATAATCAATCGGTTCAAGAGGTGAATTAAAAGCAACAAAACCTCACAGATGCACACTATCAATGTTTCTCTCAAGTGTTTAAGGTAATCAATGTCAACTCAATGCACCCAAGAAAGCAAACACAAACAGACTTGGCAAGCCTCTAATGTCAACACTCAAACACATATGCATGTTCAAATCAAAAGGTCTTTACGGATGTAATGGGGCCAAGGACAAGGAAGGATACATATGGATGAGAAGTTACAAACCAAAAGGAAATAGAGGAGTAATGGGGAACAAGTGTAAACACAATATACGCACACCCAAACCTCTAATTCAATCCTCTTCTTGACTCCTTTATCCAATTTTTTTTTTCTTTTTCTTTTTTTTTTTCCATCTTGTTTCTTTTCTTTTCTCGTTTTTCAGAACACAACTCTAAGAGACAAGATACACACATATTTACAAAAACAAAAACAAGAAGAGGATCCAACTAGCCAATTCATCTGAATCCCCTGGGAGACCATACTTATTCCCAAAACAATTCCAAAGCTCCAAAATTCCCTAACGTTAAGGTAATCATGGTTTTTCACTTAGGGCTAGTGTATCAGCTTCAAAGCAAAGAAATGGGGAGAGTATAGGCTCAAAAAGGGTTATCAAGGGATCACATCAAGGTAGGCTCATCTGGCTAGAGAGGCTCAACAACAAACTGCCTTTATCACTTCCAAACATGCATATCAATCAAGAATCATCAAAAAGAGTCAAGCCAAGGCATATGTGCAAGCAATCAAGAGACATATCACATACAAGAAAGAATATCAAGTGGCTCAAATTCTCACAAAGGGTATTTTTGTCACAATCAATCACCCTCTCAAACATCATAATCATCTTCCCGAGCAAAGAAAAGCAAGGAATCCAACAAATCAGAGTATCAATGAAGTGAAAGAAAAACTGACAACTTAAACAAAGTCCAGAAATAAAGAGAAACATGCAAAACTGTACACAAAACAAAACAACAACTATCTAGAAAACAAAAAATTTAACGCAGAAAACATAAACTAACAAAGAAAAATTATAATCTCCCCCAATAGACCACACTTAAACTACACAGTGTCCTCAATGTGTCACAAACATAAGATCAGCAATCAAAACAGGCTACAGATAAAGGACAAGTGCAATAGAAGTGAGGAAAGGAGGAGAAGAAGGGAAAAGAAAACTCCCCTGATCATGGTGGTAGTTGCCAATTTTGGACTTTCAGGGAGATGTCTTCCACCACAGGGCTCAGCAAGGAGGTGTTGAGGAAGAAATGCTTCATCCTCCAAATTTGATCAAGCAGGGAGATGTCCTCCATAGCTGGATCTAAGAAGCAGTGATTGTTGATGAGCAGGTTCAGCTAGTGCCTATTAATCTTCAAACTGTCGGCACCTTTTTCTTCCACCATGGGTGTGTGTTGGTAAAATTCATATGTACCTCCTGCAACATGGTTAGTGCAATATGGTTCCACAAAAATAACATGCGGGGGTATAACACCTAATCCCAGTGTAACAGGCTGAACCTCAGATATACCCTCAGAACATGAATCAATTTCAGAAATAGAAACAATATCAATCACATGTTCAGATTCATGTTCAGTGCATGGAGAACAAACATTCAGATGTGATAACACAAAGTGGTTCTCATCATGCAAAGAGGGGGAATGAAAATCATGCTCATCAACAATACAATCATCAATAACATACCTATCAACAAAAATGATCATCAACAACAGAATCAATCTTAGGTATGCTTACCTCCACTTCCCTGGATGTGGTTAAAGTGGTGGAAGATGACAGTGGTCTACATATCTCAAAGGTGTTTCTCATATCTGTCTGTTCCTCCAATTCTTCATCAGTCTCCTCAGGTGCAAGAGTGGGGACATAGGAGGGTGGGAAAGTAGATGGTGCAGTAGTAAGCTCATGACTCTGCTCTCCATCTCCTATGTGATGGCACTGACATCATTTGGAAGCTCAACAGCCTGAAATGGTGATTCCTCTTAAACATAAGACTGTTCCTCAGTGAGCTGAGTGGCCATCTGCCTCATCTGATCAGTCAAACTCTGAATGGAAGCTCTGGTCTCCTGCTGAAACTCCATGTTCTCACGCCGGAACTGAATGTTTAGAATAGTCATCTGCTCCAATAACTCCTTCAATGTAGGCTCAGAAGTAGTGGAAAGATGAGGAGTTGCTTGAGCAGGCTCATGAAACTGCAACTGTTGTGGTTCCTGGATAGGGGGAGGCATACAAGCACTATGGAATGGTGGTTCTTGATATTGAAGCTATGAAGTACCATACCATCCCAAGTTAGGATCATTCCAGCCAAGATCGTTGCTATATGAATCAAAATGATGCTGAGTGGGGCAGAATCTTTCAAAAAACTGATGCTTAAGATCTTCCCAATTGGCCTTGAATTCTGGAGGAAGATAATAAAGTCATTCCCATGCTGCTTCTTTTACTGAATGCAGAAATGCCTTTAAGAAAATGCGATCATCCGGGACATAAGGAGGTTTCTTTGAAGAGCAAATGGTGTGGAACTCCTCCAAATGTTTATGTGGGCATTCACCTGCAAAACCATGAAACTTAGGCAACAAATCTATCAGTCCAGATGTGAGAACGCAATGAACATCATCCTCACTATGTGAAACTGGCTCCCAAAGAGCACTCTAAGAAATGGTAGGATGAGTCATATTGTTCCCAAGACAGAAATCAACAGAATATGCATGAGAAGCAATATCAGAGTCAAATGTAGAAGGAGAATCATAATCATAGGCAGAATAAGCATTACTCACACAACCAAAATAGGTAGACATCTAGAAAGGGGGTAAGAAGAATGCAATGAAAATATGCAACTAAAGCTACTGTTGACAAATTGGCAAGTGTACCAAATCGTACAAGTAATATAAATGGTAAGACCAAGTATCGTTTTTCCCAAGAGACTCGTATGGCTTTCTCGTTCGCGTGAATTAAAATAATAAGACATGAAAAATAAAATTTAATAAATTGGATTTGAGGATAAAAATATTAACATGCAAAAATAAAGTTTGATTCAATTGACAAATGAAAACAATGGATGGATGGATGTTGTTGGGTACTAACAATTTCATCTATTCCACTCTCTCTTACATACTACCCTTGANTATTAGTTGATTGATTCAATTGTTATGCGACTTTCTTAGCCTCCCCTTAACTCGATCCCTCGGCAAAAAGGGCCTAATATTAACTACCGGCTTGCTATCCCTAGCCTCCCCTAGTAATTAATACCGCATTATAAATAGAAGTTAGCGCAATTGATCGTCCTACCCCTATCCCTAGGTGGTATTGCAAAATCAAGATATTACTCACCAGTTCATGTCATTATTGTACGTCCCCATATCAATAAAGACAAACATCAATATACCGAATGAGTTCAACGATAAAGGCCTTAAGCACAGATGATAACCCAACAATAATCAATCGAAACATATGGAGACCATATAAATAATCAATAGTTTCAATAAGAGAGAGTATCAAAAGATTACATTGTTTTCCCCAACAACAATAGGGTTTAGTTCACCATAGACATGGTGAAACTAGATGAAAAATGGAAGAAGAATGGAAGAGCAAACCCTAGAAAAGATGAAAAGGAGCCTAAGCATCCAAGAGATCCTCTCCAGAGAGCAAAATTAGGTCTGGCTGTTGTCCCCTGTCAAAAGAATGACTCTGAATTCGTAATAGGGGTATTTATAGGTGAGGAGCGCGTCAAAAACAGGCCCAAGTCCAGCGTGCCACCGTCAGGCGGTTTTAGTGTGCCGCCCAACGATTTCCCATAACCTGCCGCCACCGCCCGGCGGTTTCCCTCAGCTTCAAATGCCCTGTCTACTCCTCGTCCTGGACCGCCCGACGGTTTAAGCGTGCCGTTGGGCGGTACGTCGACTCTTCAAAACTTCGTTTTTCTGCTCTTCTCTTGAGTCAACGACCTGTATCTTCAACTCCATTCTTACTTTTCTCAAATTAGCTACAAAACAATCCAAAATAAGTATAAAATCGCTAAAAACAACTTTTGACTCTCTCCAGACTCATTTATTAAGTTTTGCTTGATTCTAAGCTCATTCCAATTAGTAAAGGGTGTAATTTGGTCCAAATTGACATATGAAAATGACTGTTTTTCAACCTTCATCAGCTACCTAAATGCAACACATAATACACACATACAAAAACGAACAAACAAAATAGAACATCACACTCACAACACAAGAAAAGACACAACACGCACTAACACAACAAAAGACCTAAAACCGAACCGTTGGTCCCTGGCAACAGCGCCAAAATTTTGATGGGTGTCGCGACCCATACAAATTTGATTGCATATGAGAAATGCAGTATAGCTAGGGAATGACTCCTAGGTCGTCTCTCAAGGACCAATTTTGCGGTTCGGGAATCGAGTCTAACACTAAGTGGGGGGTTTTGAAGGTGTTTGAGACGAGAATTAAACTCAATTAAAATGCATGGAAATTAAGTACAACCGAATAAGATAAAAAACATTAAAGTAAAAAAAATGCTAAATCCAACATTACATAGACAATTATCTAGCACAGCTAAAATTACTAAAATGCAACACTAAATTAAAGACATTAAAAACAACTCAAAATGCAATGTAAAATAATTTAAAGCTAAAGAAATAAACAACATAATTTTTGTTCTACCATTTCACATTACACATGCATCTACTAAAAATAACCTCCTGACTGTGACAGATGCTGCACCCTTTCTTCAAAAAATGAATCTGCCAAAACACAAGCAAACTGTGCACTAAGAAAAGAAATAAATGACTGCAAAAGGAAATCCTAGCCTACACCGTTCTCTAGTCCTAATCAAGCCATTACTTCAAAGTTCTCAATGAAATAAAGGAAATGAAATTCATTCATTCGGCTGCCAACTCTCTTGGCACATTCCATTCGTACCTTCACACCAACTCTCCAAATAAATTGAAGACAACTAGCTAGTCTAAGCTGTGAAACCTCCCATCACCATGTAGCAACACCTACTATACCTAATCTACTATTTATTCCATTAAAGCAAAAGAAATAGTAAACTTAGCAGTCGTGACCGTTTGCTGTTCAAAACCGTGACACTTTGCACAATCTCCACCAAAACCAATTGAATGTCCGGGTGAATTTCTTGAAGAAAAATAAAATTGCATCCCTCAAAATCATGAAATTAAAATGTTGATAGCATGGAATGGTAGCTACTGCTAGCGTGCTCAAAGTAAAAAAAAAAAAAAAAAACTTCCAATAGCATCCCCTTCATTCTACCAAATAAAAAATCGAAATCTGCTCCTCAATTTCTGATTGACGTGACCGTGGGCTGCAACAAAAGAAATCAATGTGCTTCTCCATGCTTCACATACAATGCTACACTATTTCAACATAAGATAAAATGAAGATGCTACGTTGACAGAAGCAAAATGAAGAGGAAAAAAAAAGCTTTGCTTAATCATTCATCTAGGATCCACCAATGCCTCCATGGTTCCAAAAACAAAGAAAGTGTTGCCGCCCCCTTTTCTAAATGTTACAACCGAGAAGTCCCTCTAAAAGAAAGTGTGTGGCGGCTTTTAATCTAGGGCACCGTCCCTTCCTTTATCTTTTCTTTTCTTTTTTTTTCTTTTTCTTTTTCCTTTTTTTTCCTTTTTTTTTCTTTTTTTCTTTCTTTTTTTTTCTTTTTCTCTTTCTTTTTTTTTCTTTTCTTTTTTTAACAAAATAAAAATAAAATATTCCGAACCTAAATCACTATTTCGGCCTCACATCTTTTACCAAAAATTGGTCCAAGAAGCAAAGAGTTTGTCTAAAAAGTTTTAAACAATTAAAATTAGAATACAACTAAAATTTAAAATGTCTAATTCGAGAGTCTTTAATTATTTTGATAGCACTCCAAATGTCCCAAATTGTGTTTTCAAAATTTTTCCTGAAAATAATAATGCAAGTATTTAGCTCAGAATATTAAAAATTAATTAAAACTAGAATTTCTGGTCAAATTAAGCATAATTAGGAAAAACAGGAAAATACCGGACAATTAAACACAATTCCCTGATTAAATTCGGTACAATAAACTAAGTGAAATCAATAAAATATCGATTCATCAATCACAGACGACCATTTCCGCTGCTGCAACTTCCATTTCTTCCTCCGCTGTTTGATATGCGTTCATCACCAAGTTGGACAGTCATCAATTGGTATCAGAGCCTGGTTTGCCGCATCATGCTCAAGCTAACTTGATTCACTTTCATTCCGTACTGTCATCAACAATTCTTTCGCGCTCTTCAAGTGTTTCACTGTTCCATTGAATTTTCATCATTCTAGTAGATTTCAATTGAGTAATTGCTTGTTCCAGTTTTTATTTGATTTAGTTTCATCATCTTAATTGGTTCAATCTTTGTTTTGAGTATTTTTCATTTTTAAATCCAGATTTGTCATGTCCAGTCATGTTCATGTGCTTTCCTTTTTTTGTCAAATTTCTAAGTGAACCTGATTTGGCATAAATCTGTTGATTTCTTTTGATTGGACTTTTAATAGAAGCACATTATATGAGCAATGATTTATGAGCTCAGTGCATCTTGAAGACAATCATAATGCAGTGCCAATGAATGTAGTAAAGTAATCGGATTACAAACTGATATAATTTCAGTTTTACTGAAACTGCACTGTGTGGATTTGTCATCTGGTTGTGTTTGCATTACTGCAACTGTAAAGTGTGCCTACCATATGCACAGTAACTTGTCCAAGACAAGAAAGTGGGTTGCACTAGCTTGCAAAAGTCCAGAAATCATTCCCTAAGCAGTTGGACCGATCTGCATCAATTTTGCTTGAGTCTTTTCTGGTTTTTAAATGTGTCCAGCATAAAATTCATTTCTAGACATCTCTCAATGCAATTCTAGAGTCTTGTTTAAATCTGTTTTTTTGTTTAGAATTACCAAAACTTGTTTCATAGCAGTTTGAATTTTCTGTTGCATTTTGGCTAGTTTATTGGATCAACTTTTGAGTGATATGAGCAACTCATATAGTGAAATCTTGATCTGACAGTTTTTAGCCTCTGCTGGCCATTTGCACCTGTCATATTTGGCAAAATAAATTTGCTCAAATCGTCATATTAGTGATCCAAAAGCATTTGACTCCTTTGTTGAGATTTGGTTGGTAATTTGGCATCATTTTGGTGATTAAGAGCAACTGATATAGCCAAATATCGATTTACATGTTTTAGCCTTTGCTGGTTGTTGAAACAAGTCATAATTGGAAAAATAAAGTTTCTCCTTTGAGTGTCTAAATTGATTTGTGCAAATTTTCCAATCCAACCACCAATTTTCAACACTTTTTCTTCAAATAAGTTGCAGAATTCTGGTTTTTGCATATGTCAATGATGAATGCACCGAATTTTACATTAACTTGGTACTAAAAGCTTGGTTCCATTGCTAAAAAGAAGTGTATATATGAGATTCCATAAAAGACAGTAAAGAAAATAAAAAGCTGATTGAACTGTGCCAAGTTAAGTGTCCAAATATGGTGCATCATAAACTGATTTCTCTCAGGCATTACATCAAGCACTTGTGCCTAATTTCAGATTGAGTTCGAATTAAATGTATCTGCAACTTATATGAGTTTATTGCTTTCTAAATCCACTCTAGAACCAATCTTAAGATCCTTTTGAGTGCCACCCTGCATTGACAGCCATTTAATTGTTTGCTTTTAATTGATTGGAACTCTGCACACCAACTGCTTGCTGTAAGTCCCGTGGTGTTTCATACTCTGTTCTCATTCCAGCAGCAAAAGAAAATTGTCCTACAATTCTAATTGATGGTTGGTGGTTCTTGTGAGGAAAAGATTAGATTGAAACCTGACTTTGTGCAGCAGTAACCATTTCTCGGTGCAGCATAATTTGCTGGCTGCATTGGATAATTGCTGCTACCTCAGCTATTGTGTTATAATCAGACCAATTCTGTATTCAACATTAAAAGCCTCACTCTCTAGCAACTATGAGAATTGTGACTGCACCAATATCACGCAGCTTTTCTTGAGAGAAGCCAAAGTTGCACTTGTCATTCCCTCCACCTTGTTTGCACTAAGAGTTGTAAATTGTTTCATTTTCTTTTCATTTTTTGTAAAAGGCCATTAAGCAAGTGACTTGGAAGAATTCACAAGTGTTCTTCCATCATTTTCAAACTTTTGCTCTTAATTTCTCATTAAAATTGGTAGACGGTGAGTGTGTCTTGGATCTAAAGTTCTAAGCCTCACCTAGGAGACCTCACTTCTTTCCAATCTTGTGAGTACATAAGAAGCCTTAGAGTCCGCCTTAGAGTCTAGAAATTCTTTGCTCTTTTTTTAGGTATGTCTCTAAGCATTTAGTGAATCTAGAAGTGATTTTGACTTAAAGACTCTTAGTTAGTAACTAGGGACATATTTGGCATGGCAACACTTGGTACTTAAGCAACCTATATGGTTCACTTCTCTTACCTGGAATATTGTCCTGAAGTGAACTCTTCTAGTCTTTACTTCAAGAAAACTTTTAAATTCATAAAAATCTCTTAAGGAAGAAGAGTCAATAAAACAGGAAGCAGAACAAGAACTGGAGAAGACAGATCAAATCACAACACCACCTCCTCCAACAATCCTAATAGAACCCAAATTCTTAAGGGAAGGTTTTCCATCCTTTAATTTTTCTTCATTTATCTTTGAGTTTTCAAATTTTGATTTGTCTTTCAAAGAAATTGCCATACCATATTTTCAAAATTTAGAACTTTTAACACATGGCAAATCACAACTTGAGTTATGGTCACCTTTATGGATACCACTAACTCAAGGCAAAAACAAAGAAGCAAGGTTTCTTTGTCATAGTAAAATTGAAAATTTCAAATTTAAGAAACCTTCTTCCAAGCACATTCCACTATATATCTTATTGGGTCAAATACAACTAATTAGAGCTATGGTTGATGCTTATTGCAGATTAATCTTTGACCCAGGAGGAAATCTTGTGAAGCTATCAATAATAAGTCCTCAAGCAAGCCATCAGATTTGAGGACAAATCCTTTCCAAGGGGGAGGGGATGATGACTTGGGTCCAAGCCCATCATGGACCCATTAATGGGTTGTCGCAACCCATACAAATTTGATGTGCATATAAGAAATGCAGTATAGCTAGGGAATGACCCCTAGGTCGTCTCACAAGGACCAACTGCGGTTCAGAATTAGATCTAACACATTGGGGGGGGGGAGAATTAAAACTAAATTAAAACTGGAAATTAAGTACAACCAGACATAATTGAAAATATTAAAATAATTGAACAAAGTATGAAGACCGAACGGTCCTACAGATGACCGAACGGTTCTACATTGAGACCGAATGATCTCTAAGGCAAGTGAGGAAATTTGAAATGTAGGAAAATAAAGAAACTGGACAGAATAAACATCATAGTGAACTTAAACGATAAACCGAACATAACAGATAACATAGTAAACGAAAAGATTAAATTGAACATACTAAAGCAAGGTGTGCAAACTAATTAAATTGTAATAGATAATAAAGAAAATGCTTGTGTAAAAGAAAATGCAATTATCAATCAAGACGGGAACAAACTTAAATGCGCAATTAAGCTAATAAGAAAACAAAGTGGTGGTTGATGATGGCGGCTGTAATAAAAGAAATTAAANTCGTGAAACAATTAGATGCAGNGAATTGAAACACTTGGAATAAAATGTACANATTTAATGANGACATGNAGNTAGAATTCGAAAATTGGAATTTGAAATGAAATATCTATAAAAAAAAGANGGGAACAACAAAATGAATTGAATAAGTAAGCTTTTCAATCAAACATTAAATGCAAGTGCTTTCCAACAATGGACGTGAGCTAGATGAAATCAGCGTGTTCCTTCATCCCAGACCATGCGCTACTCTTCTCCCATAAGATGAGTCAGCGAGTTTCTCTCAAGCATAGATACCTTCGTGAGTGTGTGTCGACAGCTGGACTACATCTATTCTCTAAAAAGAAAATTAATTTAAAACTAGCGTGTGTTCTAAAAATCTTCGAGAATGAAAATAAAACATTCTTTGTTAAAGGTGGCGGCTGTCACAGAGCATTTTTTTTTGTCCCCTAGGGTTGTGTGCCTACATATGCCTTCCTCTTTTTCCCCATAGGCCCCCTCTGCCAATTCTATCCAAAATCACCAAAGAAAATGAGAATGTGCTTCCGTGAAGACCATCAGCGCATCCAAAACTATGACACACTTCTTTTTGCTTGATGCCACCCCTACCAATTGAAGCACAACTCTCCAAGTCACTTGGACGGTGTATTAATTGTGTGTGGCTGCTGCCTGCTGGACCAGCTACTTTCTTTCTCCTCTCCATGTGCAGGCTTGCCTTCTCCAAGCCCAATTGAAAACAGCGTGCATCTTCCAGCTGGACCGCACGTACCCTTTTTTTTTCTAAATGAAATCAGCCTCTGGACGTTACCATTGCTTATGGCCCGCTTGCTCTTTTAATCAAATGCAGTGACAACTGCACTCCTCCAGGCTGTGACACACTCCACCTCCGAAACATGAATGCCCTATCTAATATATATATTGCCGCATTCCTTGCTGGGCCATTTAGGATGGGGCAGCAGTCCCACAAACGAAATATTATGCACCTCTTTAATTTAATTGAGTCCAAGTTCCAATTCTTGGCCGAGACACACTCCTTTTACTTAATGGGCTGCCCACTTTCCTTCAATCAAAATGTATGTGTGCAAGCTGTAGCAGCAATTGCTGGAATGTGAAAGCTAATATCCAATCAAATCAGATGCGGCTGGAGCGTGATGGGCTGAGGTGCTTGTTGAATGCTCCAAAGCTGCTAGGTCATGTTTGATGCTTGGATGAGATAAATAAAGCCCGCTCAAGCATCTCTCCTGCTGGATCGTTTGCAGCTTTTATTCTTTCTCCCAAGCAATGAAAAATAGGTGATAAAAAGTCCTTCTAACTGCCAGCTGCTATTAATTCCAATGGGCCATGACAGTCCAGCCTAAAAATGTGGCAGCCAACCTCTTCAAATTGAAGCATAATATCTATGTGCAAACAAATGCCTCTTCAAATGTCTCAAAATATTATCCAACAATTTTCCTGTAATTAATAATGCAAATAATTAGCTCAGAATATTCAAATTAATTAAAATTAGAATTTACGGTCAAATTAAGCACAATTAGCAAAACCGAGAAAATACCGGACAATTAAGCACAATTCCATGATTAAATTCGGTACAATAAGCTAAGTGAAGTTGATAAAATATTGACTCATCAAAATAGACCACACTTAGTATTTTGCACTCCTGGGCAAAAGTAAGACGCAAATCAGGAAACAGTTCAACGGGTATCAGGGAATTAACACAGACTCATCACACAGAAATAAAGACTCACAAGGGAAGAAAGAAACAGAATTACACAATTCTCAAGAAATCTGGACAAAGAAATGAAGTAGACAGTATCCCACATAGAATCAAGGAAAGCAGATACTCATGAAGTCATCCAAGCAATTCAAGACATGGAAAAATAATCAATCAGTTCAAGAGGTGAACCAAAAGTAACATATCCTCACAGATGCACACCATCAGTGTTTCTCTCAAGTGTCTAAGGTAAACAATGTCAACTCAATGCACTCAAGAAAACAAGCAACAAACAGTATTGGCAAGTCTCTAATATCAACACTCAAAACATATGCATGGTCGAATCAAAAGGTCTTTTACGGATGTAATGGGACCAAGGACAAGGGAGGATAACATATGGATAAGAAGCTACAAACCAAAAGGAATAGAGGAGCAATAAGGAACAAGTGAAAATACGATCAAATCACACCCAAACCCTCTAATTCAATCCTCTTCTTGACTCCATTGTTCACAAAACAATTTTTTTTTCTTTTTTATTTTTCTCATCTTTCTGTATTGTTTTTTTTCTTTTCTTTTTTTTTCCATCTTGTCTCTTTTCTTTTCTCTCTTTTCAGAACACAACTCTAAGAGACAAGATACACAACATACTTACAAAACAAAACAAGAAGAAGAACCAACTAGCCAATTCATCTAAATCTCCCAAGAGACTACACTTATTCCCAAAACAATTCCAAAGCTCCAAAATACCCTAAGGTTCAGGTAATCATGGTTTTTCACTTAGGGCTAGTGTATAAGCTTCAAAACAAAGAAATGGGGAAAGTATAGGCTCAAAAGGGGTTACCAATGGATCAAAACAAGGTAGGCTCATTTGGCTAGAGAGGCTCAACAATAAAACTGCCTTTATCACTTCCAAACATGCATATCAATTGAGAATCATCAACAAGAGTCAAGCCAAGGCATATGTGCAAGCAATCAAGAGACATATCACACACAAGAAAGAATATCAAGTGGCTCAAATCTCACACAGGG
>NW_014542550.1:798002-800379 GCF_000741045.1 Vigna radiata var. radiata | reverse complement strand
AGAAAACATAAACTAATCAAAGAAAAATCAGAGTCTCCCCCAATAGACCACACTTAAACTACACAGTGTCCTCAATGTGTCACAATCATCAGATCAGAAATCAGAACAGTCAACAAATCATGGACAAGTGCAAAAAAAGCAGGAAAGGGGGAGAAGGGAAAGAAGAAAACTCCCCTGATCATGGTGGCAGTTGCCAATTTTGGACTTTCAGGGAGATGTCTTCCACCACGGTATTCAGCCAGGAAGTGTTGAAGAGGAATTGCTTCAGTCTCCAGATTTGATCAAGCAGGGAGATGTCCTCCACAGCTAGATCTAAAAAGAAGTGATTGTTGATGAGTGGGTTCAGCTGATGCCTATTAACCTTCAAACTGTCAGCACCTTTGTCTTCCGCCATGGGTGTGTATTGGCCAAATTCATATGTACCTCCTGCAACATGGTTAGTGCAATATGGTTCCACAGAAATGACATGCAGGGGTATAACACCCAATCCCAGTGTAACAAGCTGACCCTCAAATATACCCTCAGAACATGAATCAAGTTCAGAAATAGAAACAATATCAATCACAGGTTCAGAATCATGTTCAGTGCATGGAGAACAAACATTCAGATGCGATAACACAAAGTGGTTCTCGTCATGCAAAGAGGGAGAATTAAAAGCATGCTCATCAACAATACAATCATCAACATACCCATCATCAACATAATCATCAACAATAGAATCTATCTCAGGTATGTTTACCTCCACTTCCCTGAAGATTGGTAGAGTGGTGGAAGGTGAAAGTGGTCTACCTATCTCAAAAGTGTTGCTCATATCTGCCTGGTCTTCCAATTCTTCATCAGTCTCCTCAGGTGCAAGAGTAGGGACATAGGACGGTGGGAAAGTAGATGGCGTAATAGCAGACTCATGACTCTGCTCCTCATCTCCTGTGTGGATGGCATCAACATCATCAAGAAGCTGAACATCCTGAAATGGTAATCCCTCTGAAACATAAGACTGTTCCTCAGTGAGTTGAGTGTCCATCTGCCCCATATGATCAGTCAAACTTCGAAAGGAAGCTCTAGTCTCCTGCTGAAACTCCATGTTCACTTGTTGGAACTGAATGTTCAGAATAGTCATCTGCTCCAATAACTCCTTCAATGTAGGCTAAAAAGTAGTGGAAGGATGAGGAGTTGCTTGTGCAGGCTCATGAAACTGCAACTATTGTGGTTCCTGGACAGGGGGAGGCATAAAAGCATTCTGGAATGGTGGTTCTTGATATTGATGTTGTGAAGGGCGAAATCTTTCCAAAAATAGTTGCTTAAGATCTTCCCAATTGGCCCTGAATTTTGGTGGAAGATGAGTAAGCCACTCCCATGTTGCTTCTTCTAATGAATGCGGAAATGCCCTTAAACACATGTGATCATCAGGGACATGAAGAGGTTTCTTTGAAGAGCAAATGGTGTAGAACTCCTCCAAATGTCTATGTGGGCATTCACCTGCAGAACCATAAAACCTAAGCAGCAAATCTCCCAGTCCTGAGGTGAGAACGCAATGAACATCAACCTCATCAAGTGGAACCGGCTCCCAAAGAGCACTCCCAAGATTGGGAGATGAGTCATATTGTTCTCAACATAAAAGTCAGCTGAATATGCATTAGAAGCAATATCAGAGTTAGATGTAGAAGGAGAATCATAATCAGAGACATAGGTAGCAGAAGTAGTATTCACAAAATCAAAATAGGTAGACATGTAGAAGGAAAGGGGGAAAGAAGAATGCAATGAAAATATGCAACCTAAGCTACCTGAATGCAACACACAATGACGAACACACAAAACAGAACATCACACTCACAACACAAGACAAGACATAACACACACTAACACAACAAAGACCTAAAACCGAACCTTTGGTCCCCGGCAACGGCGCCAAAATTTGATATGCATATAAGAAATGCAGTATAGTTAGGGAATGACCCCTAGCTCGTCTCACAAGGACCAACTGCGGTTCAGAATTAGATCTAACACAGTGGGGGGGGGTTGTGAAAAGTTTTTGCGAGGAAAATTAAACTAAATTAAAACTGGAAATTAAGTACAACCAGACATAATTGAAAATATTAAAATAACTGAACAAAGCATGAAGGCTGAATGGTCCTACAGATGACCGAACGGTTCTACATTGAGACCGAATGATCTCTAAGGCAAGTGAGGAAATTTGAAATGTAGGAAAATAAAAAAACTGGACAGAATAAACATCATAGTGAACTTAAACGATAAACCGAACATAACAGATAACATAGTAAACAAAAAGATTAAATTGAACATACTAAAGCAAGGTGTGCAAACTAATTAAATTGTAATAGATAATAAAGAAAATGCTTGTGTAAAAGAAAATGCAATT
>NW_014542550.1:794025-797412 GCF_000741045.1 Vigna radiata var. radiata | reverse complement strand
AGCTAGATGAAATCAGCGTGTTCCTTCATCCCAGACCATGCGCTACTCTTCTCCCATAAGATGAGTCAGCGAGTTTCTCTCAAGCATAGATACCTCTATGAGTGTGTGTCGGCAACTGACTACATCTATTCTCTCAAAAGAAAATTAATTTGAAACTAGCGTGTGTTCTAAAAATCTTCAAGAATGAAAATAAAACATTCTTTGTTATAGGTGGCGGCTGGCACAGAGCATTTTTTTTTTGTCCCCTAGGGTTGTGTGCCTACATATGCCTTCCTCTTTTTTCCCATGAGCCCCCTCTGCCAATTCTATCCAGAATCACCAAAGAAAATGAGAATGTGCTTCCGTGAAGACCATCAGCGCATCCAAAACTGTGACACACTTCTTTTTGCTTGATGCCACCCCTACCAATTGAAGCACACCTCTCCAAGCCACCTGGACCGTGTATTAATTGTGTGTGGCTGCTGCCTGCTGGACCAGCTACTTTCTTTCTCCTCTCCATGTGTAGGCTTGCCTTCTCCAAGCCCAATTGAAAACAGCGTGCATCTTCCAGCTGGACCGCACATACCCTTTTTTTTTTCTAAATGAAATCAGCTTCTGGACGTTACCATTGCTCATGGCCCGCTTGCTCTTTTAATTGAATGTAGTGACAACTGCACTCCTCTAGGCTGTGACACACTCCACCTCTAAAATTGAATGCCCTATCTAATATATATATTGCCGTATGCCTTGCTGGGCCATTTAGGATGTGGCAGCAGCCCCACAAACGAAATATTTTGCACCTCTTTAATTTAATTGAGTCCAAGTTCAAATTATTGGCCGAGACACACTCCTTTTACTTAATGGGCTGCCCACTTTCCTTTAATCAAAATTGCATGTTCATCTGAGTGGCCATCTGACCCATCTGCTTAGTGAGACTTTGTATAGAAGCTCTAGTCTCCTGCTGAAATTGCATGTTATCTTTCTGAAACTGTAGGTTTTGCATAGTCATCTGTCTCACTAACTCTTCCAATGAAGGCTCAGAAGAAGTGGAAGGTTGGGCAGCTGGTTGGGCAGATGCCTCTTGCTGCTACTGTTGCTACTGTTGCCTCTAATGTTGTTGCATAGGTGGAGGCACATATCTGTTGGGTGCTCCGGCATTCTGGAAAGGTGGCACCTGCTGTTGTTGTGGCGCATTGTTCCACCTAAGATTGGGGTGATTCCTCCACCCTGGGTTGTACCTGTTACTGGACAAGTCATAATTCTGCTGTGGCTGCCTATTGTTGTATATGTTAGTAGCATAAGCCTGAGGCGCATCAGAGGCAGTTGATGGTTGCAGAGTAGGACAAGCATCTGTGTAGTGGTCACGAGAAGTACAAACAGCACATAGTCGTGCAACAGATGTGGATGAAGCTATAGGTTTCTGGCTGGTTGCCAACTCTGTCACTAACTTCGCAAGAGATTCAATCTTGTTCTCCAACTTGCTTTCAATAGCAGATAAAGACTGGGCAACAACATCATGTACACCCCTCACCACAATGGCATCATTCCTGGCGCTAAACTGCTGGGAGTTGGAAGCCATCTTCTCAATCAATTGCCTGGTCTCAGCAAGTGTGGTGTCTCCAAGAGCTCCACCACTAGCAGCATCAAGCATACCCCTATCCATGTTGTTCAAACCCTCATAGAAATACTGGATAAGGAGTTATTCAGGTATCTGATGGTGGGGGCAACTTGCACAAAGTGTCTTGAATCTTTCCCAATACTCATACAAGCTCTTGCCACCAAGCTGCCTAATCCCAGTTATGTCTTCCCTGATAGCTGTGGTCCGGGATGCTGGGAAAAATTTCTCCAAGAACAACCTCTTCAGATCATCCCAGCTAGTAACGGATCTAGGCGCCAAAGCGTACAACCAATCCTTAGCAACACCTTCCAGTGAATGAGGGAATGCCTTCAAGAAGATGTGCTCTTCAGGAACATCATGAGGTTTCATCGTGGAACAGACAATGTGGAATTCCTTCAAATGCTTATGTGGACTCTCACCTGCAAGGCCATGAAACTTGGACAACAAATGGATCAGTCTAGTTTTGAGAACAAATGGAATGTCCTCATCAGGATATTGGATGCACAAGCTTTCAATATCGAAATCAGGTGCAGCCATCTCCCTAAAAGTCCTCTCACGAGGTGGAGGTTGTGCCATATTGTTCTCAGTGTGAAAAACAACAGAATCAGAATCAGAATCAAGTGCAGATGCAACAGATGCCGTGGATGCAGTACGCACAGAGAACTCAGCAGTGGGATGCACAGTATCTAATGGAACAGACTCGAAAACAGACTTTAAAGACAAATTCCTAGAATGCCTAACTAACCTATGAAATGTCCTATCAATCTCAGGATCAAAAGGTGGTATGAATCCAGGATTTCCTCTAGTCATGCACTAAATCACAACACCCTATAATCATTAATAAATAGCACAAAAATCTCAAAACTCATAAATCAACACAAGATAACAATAATCTATCACAACACGTCAAAACACAGTCACAAGACACA
Organism: Vigna radiata var. radiata; assembly: GCF_000741045.1. NCBI lineage: Eukaryota > Viridiplantae > Streptophyta > Magnoliopsida > Fabales > Fabaceae > Vigna > Vigna radiata. The sequence goes on along the minus strand of NW_014542550.1, from coordinate 794,886 downwards.
CAAGTGACCAAGTGCTTTTACCAAAAGGGAATTAAATTTGCAAAGCTCCTAAAAATTAAGCCTTGACCGAGACCTCCCCTTTGTTGGGCTTCCACGTGTTGGCTTCAAAGTAAAATGAAATTTGGGAAAGGTTTCCTCATCCAGCCGTGTCCTTCTCTTCACGTCTGTATTCACTTGCTCCAAAGAAATGGAATTTGCTTCCATAAGTTACTCCACAAAAGACAACCAAGTGCTACCTAATTCTACCTACCAACTTTGCCACAATTTTGCCGGATCTCTCTCCTCAATCAAGTCAGACGCTGCACCCAATGCCTCTTTCATTCTTTAATTAAATGAAATGAAGCTAGCTACACTAAGTAGCTCCCAACCATCCCATCTCAAGCCTCCCATCTAATCCACTTTTCTCATTCCATTAAAACAAAAGAAAGGGCTAACCATCCATTTGAACCGGAACAAAGAGTCAACTAGAAGGGAAATGGATTTTGCTTCTCTTAGAACATGACGTGACAACATGAATGACCAAGTAAATCAGAGAAAAATACCATGCCCTGCAACGTACAACACCCGTGACCAACATTGCTCTCCAATCCAGCATAACGTTCCAGCATTGTACATAGTGGACAAATGTTGTTTTCATTCACCATGGAGAACCAGCATTTAATATTCCCAGCCAAATCCAACTAAATCCACATATCTCTTTGCTAAAAGAAATGAAATTCACGTATGCTGAACCTGACGTGACCACTCTTCATCCTTCAATGATAATTAATCTCTAATCATCAATCAAAGTACCATTACATTCAATGAGAAGAGAAAATTAAATATGCTCCAACAAAAAGGAAAAATAGGAGTCACATGCAA
>NW_014542550.1:792413-792715 GCF_000741045.1 Vigna radiata var. radiata | reverse complement strand
CAAAAAGGAAAAATAGGAGTCACATGCAACAAGCCATAACCCCACACGTTCTTCATTCAATGCTCTCGGTCAAAGGAAAAGCAAGTGACACAATTAAGCATTTGCATATAAATGAAAAGGAGAAAATAATGCTTTCATCATTCAGCCCATAGCAAAACCGTGAATTCCATCCTATTCTCCCGAGAGANTAACAACAAAGCCAAAAGTATGNAGAGTATGAAATTGAAAAGTGGCGGCTCCCCTCCCTAGGTCNGAGGATGTAGTGTCANAANTTAGGGTGGGGTCCACCCAAACCCTAAAGC
>NW_014542550.1:791377-792379 GCF_000741045.1 Vigna radiata var. radiata | reverse complement strand
TNNNNCNAANTNANTNGNCCAAAGTNACAAAAATTGGACTTAAAAGAACTAATNTACTAAATTAAGATTTTGACTAATCCTAAAGTGTCTTTGTGGAGAGTCTTCACTTAATTGGTGCCCATCNAAAAGTCTCACAGTGTGATTCCAAAATTTCCCTGAAAAAATAAAAATAGGAATAATTAAGCTCAATAAATTCAAATTAATTAAAATCAGAATTATTGGTCTAGTTAAGCCCAAATGGTGAAAATGACACAATAACTAAGAATTAAGCACAAATCATCAACACAATTCGGCGCGAAAAACTAAGNTAATGGTATAAAATATCGACTCATCAAAATAGACCACACTTAGTCTTTTGCACTCCTGGGCAAAATCAAGACGCAAAACAGGGAACAGTACTGAGGACATCAGGAAGGGACACAGACACAACAGACAGACAACAAAGACTCACAAGGACAAACACAAAGTTGCATANTTCTCACAAAATCTGGATAGTGAAAGGCATAGGCAGAGTTCCACATAGAGTCAATGAAAGCAGATACTCACAGAATCATCCAAACAGTTNAGTCCATGGAAAACAGTCAATCANTTCAAGAGATGAATCAAGAGCAACAGAGCCTCACAGATGCACACAATCAGTGTCTCTCTCAAGTNTTTAAGGTAAATCAATGTCACTCAATGCACTTAAGAAAGCAAACNCAGATAGACTTGGCAAGCCTCTAATATCAAAAGGTCTTTTCATGGTTGTAATGGGGCCAAGGACAAGGGAGGATACATCTGGATAAGAAGCTAGAAACCAAAAGGAATAGAGGAGCAATCGGGAACAAGTGTAAACACCTTCAAACACACCCATAACCTCTAATTCCATCCTCTTCTTGACTCCATTATTCACGTATGCTGAACNTGACGTGACCACTCTTCATCCTTCAATGATAACTAATCTCTAATCATCAATCAAAGTACCATTACATTCAATGAGAAGAGAAAATTAAATATGCTCCA
>NW_014542550.1:781070-790022 GCF_000741045.1 Vigna radiata var. radiata | reverse complement strand
AGAATTATTGGTCTAATTAAGCCCAAATGGTGAAAATGACACAATAACTAAGAATTAAGCGCAAATCATCAACACAATTCGGCGCGAAAAACTAAGTTAATGGTATAAAATATCGACTCATCACCCATCATTAGAAGCGAGGCTAGGAAACTCCACCAAGAGCTTGAAGAAATTGACATAGCAAGAGAAGTCCTTTTCCTTCATTTTAAGTGGAATTTAGAGACACAAGGAGAAGGGGTGGATTTGTCCAAATGAAAACCAAAACTACTGGAAGCACCACACCCTTTTGCTATACACACTGTAGCCAAACTTTTCTGCATTTCCAGCACATGTATTCCATGCTTCTTCTAGAACGCACACTGCACCTCTGTTTCACTCTCGTGGCATTAGATCCACATTTTTCGGCCCATCATTGCCACGCTACAGCTCCATGAATATTCTATAAATTCATGGCAGCTTTCATTGTAAAGACACTTTGGATATATGAGAAACTTCTTCTGCTGATGGTATTTCCAGCTCAAGAAAACTCTGCCCAAAGTCATCTTCCTTGATCTTTCCACCTCACCACCTAGTTCCTTCCAAGAATGGGAGCCCATTGAACTAGTACCACCTCCATAGAAGATCTGCATTTGTTTCCGCTCCATCACACACGACCATTTCCGCTGCTGCAACTTCCATTTCTTCTTCCGCTGTTTGATATGCGTTCATCAGAATCACCTGAATCAGAATAGTGTCCTATTTATCTAAGTTGTGTGTTAAGTCCTAGGCTAGGTCCTTCATTTTGTAAATGGCTTAGAAAGTGTTAGCGTTCTGGCAAGTGTACCAAATCGTATCAAGTAATAATAAATGGTAAGTCCAAGTATCGTTTTCCTAAGAGACTCAAGGCACTAAACTGTTGTGCTTTTGCTTAACCAATCAAGACTATCAGAACAAAATATTTTGGGGTTTTTGTGAATTTAAAGTACGGAAAAATAAACATGAATGTAATTTGATTAATTGAGGTTAAACACAAAAGTGGATGGATGATGTTGATAAAATGAGATGGATTTGTTGCTAGGATTCAGATTTCACCCAATCACTCTCACATATTTACTTTTCTTATTTCTTTTGCTTTGTTATCTAATTGTCATGCAAACTTTCTTAGAGTACCCTTAACCCGATCCCTCGGCGAAAAGAGCCTATTATTAGTTACTGGCTTGCTATCCCTAGCCTCCCCTAGTAATTAATAACGCATTAAGAACAGAAGCAAAAACAATTGATCGTCCTACCCCCTATCCCTAGGTGGTATTGCTTAATCAAGGAATTTTCCCCAGTTCATGACAGTACTGTACGTTCCCGTATCAATAAAGACAAACAACGATTATTGAATGACTTAAATGATAAAAGCTTTAAGCGCAGAAGAGAAACCCAACAATTGATAATCAAAGCATACGACAAGCATATAAATAAATAAGAAATTCGATATATGAGAGTTTAGAGGTTACATCTTTCCCCAACAACAAATAAGATTAGTTTTCCATCGTCATGGAGAAACTAGGTGAATAATCGAATGAAAGAGATACAAACCCTAAAAAGGAGAAAAGGAGAGCTGTCACCATCTCCAAATCTAGCCCCAAAGGGGTGAAAAACATGTTTCTGTGCCTAAGCCATCAAAAGATACCAACCCTCAGACGTTCTAGCCATTAAATAGGACATAAAAATGACATAAAACCAGCCCAAGCCCAAACAGATCATAAAAAATAACATAAAACAGGTGCCTAATTTCACCGCCCTACGGTTTTCCTCAAGCCGCGCCACCGCCCGGCGCTCAATTTCACCGCTGGGCGCTGGTCAACTGCACTCTGGTCAACTTTTCAGCATTCTAGTCAACTAGTTGACTTTTCTGGTTGACTGGTTGACTTTTCTGGTTGATTGGTAGACTTTTCTGCATTCTGTTTGACTTTTCCGCACTCCAACCATTTGATAATTCAACCATTCTTTCAAATCATTCCAAAAACCTACAAAATCAAGGGAATTTAACGAAAAAATCATAAAACACGTCCTCAACTCTTTTATTCACAAAAATAAAGCAAACTCATGATTCCAAGCATGTTTCTAAGTCAAAAGGGTGCATTTGATATCAAAATTAAGTATGAAAATAACGTTTTTTGAACCGTTATCACAACCCCAAACTTGAAACTTTGCTTGTCCTCAAGCAAACAAGATGAAACTTAGTCTTCCACAAATCAACACAATGGTTCAATCACGTCCAAAAGCTCTTTCTTTAAAGATATGTTATCACTCAAATTAACTCATCAATAAAATTTAGTCAAGATGTGCACATGCTTTGATTCAAATTACTCATCCCAGTGTTCACATAATCATATAATCTTCCAACAGATGCTATTCTCATGAATGATCAATTAGCTAAGCATAAATATAATCATGAATTCATGGAATCATTCCTCACCAGATAAAGTGTTTCACTCAAGAGTTTCACTTAAAGGTGTATAAAGGTCACTCCTTCCCTCTACTATCTACAAGTGATATAGAACAAAGTTGCCTTTCATTTACAACAATCAAACATCATCACATGCACATGTCATCACAAGGACTTTTCAAGGCTTATAATGTGGTTGGGCTAACAAGGAAAATTGGTTTTTCTAGATCACAAAATCCTTGAGTTAAGAGAGTTATCTATATATTCATAGTTCAAGCACAAACTCTCTTTTTACCAATCTCACTCATTCCCAACTTTCCCTTTTCTTCACATTGAGCTTTTCTTTTCATGCTTTGCTTTTTCTAAATTTTCCTCTTTTCTCATGCATTTTCTTTTCAACTCATAAGCTCAATGCCTAACTTTTCTTTTTCTTTTTCAATTCTCCCAACAAACCCAAACTTGAACCTTTAACAATATCCCAAAAATATTTCTCAACCTAACTCAAGGCAAAGATTTTCATAGCAAGGGTTTTCATCCTGTTTAAGGCTTAGGTTCAAAAAGGGTAGAGCATAAGATGTTCTTTTTCATGTGGGACAAAACTTTTGGCTTAGAAAAAGGCTTATCAAAAACGGCCTTGATCATATGACATATACATGCAATTCAATCAATCACAGAAAATCAGGCAAAATCATTCATGCTTCAATTAGATAGAAAATATATCAATAAGAACTCTAGAGCTCAAAAACCTCACACAAGCTTATTCCAATCATTTAATCAAATACCCTACTTAACCTCATAATCACAATCATAAAACCACAATGCATCTGTTCACACAGCTTGTGAACTAACACCTGTATATCAGCATATTGTGCAATCTCAACTTCATCAATATCAAAGCATCATCAAGCAATACCCATCATGCAAAAATATCAATATCAAACCACTGCATCAGATATAGTGTCCAACCAAGTACATCAATACCTATTGATGGCAACCCCTTTAGGGACTTACCATCAAAAGAAGGATCAACTACACTAAGACTATGAAAGGGAAGTTGATTGAGAACTTAATTTTTTCTTTCTAAAGTCTTAGCATGTTTCTCTCTAACTAAATACATTCTACTATGTTTTGTAGGTCATTAATAAAGGTTTGCAAACACTTAGATGAATAACCAAGCAAGGAGAAGCAAAGGAGCTTAGGTTGAAGACCTTGCTGCTGGCGCTCAGCGGCAAGCTTCTATCGCTCAGCGGTGACGAGAGTCATCTTCTTCCCTGAGCACGTGTTTCAGATGGAGCACCTAGCCAGCTGGACAAGCTTCCTCCACAAGCTACCTTGGTTTTCCATCATGTGCAATTATGATAGCTTCTACTGCAAGATTGATAGCTCTCCTTCTCCTATAAAAGAGAGCTTCATCTCATTGTAAATGTAACTTGATTTGGAGTAATGAAATGCTGTTGAATTCTCAGCTATCCTCTCAAGTTCAACCTTGTCCCTTGTTATCTTGCACCTCCTATAGCTCCTTTCCCCTTTGGAAGGCTGCCTGAGCTATAATTCTACCAAAAACATTCATCCAACATCACCATACATTTTCACAAACACCTTCAGTGCAATTCGGACTCCATCTTCTACTTCATTCTGCTGCCACTTCTCTACGACTTGGAGCATTCTTCTGTGTATCATGGAGAAGCTTCCATCACCTATTCTAGAAACAGAAGCAAATAAAACATCATTTAAAAAGATAAGTTTAGAAAACTAGGTTGCCTCCCAGGTAGCGCTTGTTTAACGTCACGAGCCTGACGCAAACCTTTCTAGCACCCATCAGCAGGTGCAAAACTTACCGTCACCCATCAGTAGGTGTACCTTCCTGTATCCTTCAGTAGATACCTAAATCTTCTATCATCCCTCAGTAGATACTATCCCAATAGCATTCATCAGTAAACGTCGTTAGTAACATCCATCAGTAAATGTCTAACCATATAGCATCCATCAATAGATGTTATCATTACTGCCATCAGAAGCAGTGCATAATCCGAAAAAATAAAATAAAATAAAATAAAATAAAATAAAATCAAATCAAATCAAATCAAATCAAATAAAATCAAATAAAATCAAGTCAAATAAAATAAAATCAAATAAAATAAAATAAAATCAAATAAAATAAAATCAAAACAAAATAAAGGATAAAAAAAATTCAGAAACTGGGTTGCCTCCCAGCAAACGCTCTTTTAACGTCATTAGCTTGACCTGGTAAACCCCAAACACCCATCAGTAGGTGTTGATATTTTCTGTTGGCATTCTTCCTTCCTCCATGACACCAACAACATCTCGAGACTTTTCTTGTCACCAACTCTAAGGATCCTCCATCTTCAGAATTCTGTTTGCTTTGATAGTCTTGACAACCCATAACTTATTCTTGAATTTCACTGATATGCCACGTTTGGGTTTGTCACTTTTCACATTAGGGTATTGGTGAACCAATTCTCCTTCCTTATCTGCCTCCTGATGATCCTATGCTCCTAGTACCAAAAATTTTATCCTGCATACACTAAAGAACACTGCACTAGAGCATAAAAACAGTAAAAGATATATATTTTATTTATTTTCGTTTTATTTTAAAGAAAGATAAAGATAGAAAGATAAATCGGTTAAGAATCACACACACAGAATAGTTCTACAATGAGTCCCTGGCAACGACACCAAAAACTTGTTAACATTCTGGCAAGTGTACCAGATCGTATCAAGTAATAATAAATGGTAAGTCCAAGTATCGTTTTCCCAAGAGACTCAAGGCACTAAACTGTTGTGCTTTTGCTTAACCAATCAAGACTATAACAACCAAATATTTTGGGGTTTTTGTGAATTTAAAGTACGGAAAAATAAACATGAATGTAATTTGATTAATTGAGGTTAAACACAAAAGTGGATGGATGATGTTGATAAAATGAGATGGATTTGTTGTTAGGATTCAGATTTCACCCAATCACTCTCAAATATTTACTTTTCTTATTTGTTTTACTTTGTTATCTAATTGTCATGCAAACTTTCTTAGTCTGCCTTTAACCCGATGTCTCGGTGAAAAGAGCCTATTATTAGTTACTGGCTTGCTATCCCTAGCCTCCCCTAGTAATTAATAACGCATTAAGAACAAAAGCAAAAACAATTGATCGTCCTACCCCTTATCCCTAGGTGGTATTGCTTAATCAAGGAATTTCCCCCAGTTCATGACAGTATTGTACGCTCTCGTATCAATAAAGACAAACAACGATTATCGAATGAGATAAATGATAAAAGCTTTAAGCGTAGAAGAGAAACCCAACAATTGATAATCAAAGCATACGACAAGCATATAAATAAATAAGAAATGCAATATATGAAAGTTTAGAGGTTACATCTTTCCCCAGCAACAAATAAGATTAGTTCTCCATCGTCATGGAGAAACTAGGTGAATAATGGAATGAAAGAGATACAAACCCTAAAAAAGAGAAAAGGAGAGTTGTCACCATCTCCAAATCTAGCCCCAAAGGGGGTGAAAAACATGTTTTTGTTCCTAAGCCATCAAAAGATACCAACCCTAAGACGTTCTGGCTATTAAATAGGGCATAAAAATGACATAAAACAAGCCTAAGCCCAAACAGATCATAAAAAAAAAACATAAAATAGGTCCAGGCCCATCTCACAACCGCCCGGCGCCTAATTTCACCGCCCGGCGGTTTTCCTCAAGCCACGCCACCGCCCGACGCTCAATTTAACCGCTGGGCGCTGGTGAACTGCACTCTGGTCAACTTTTCAGCATTCTGGTCAACTAGTTGACTTTTCTGATTGACTGGTTGACTTTTCTGCATTTTGTTTGACTTTTATGCACTCCAACCATTTGATAATTCAACCATTCTTTCAAATCATTCCAAAACACGTCCTCAACTCTTTTATTCACAAAAATAAAGAAAACTCATGATTCCAAGCAAGTTTTTAAGTCAAAAGGGTGCATTTGGTATCAAAATTAAGTATGAAAATAACGCTTTTTGAACCGTTATCAGAAAGCCATCTTTTGTTGCTTTCAATGTTTTGTTTTTATTTCCTTGTTGTCCATCATCCAATGTAATATCTGTTATATCAAGGAAATGAAATTAGTAGTTTGAATCAATCCATTTACTTAAACTGTTTTAGTGAATTCTGATAAACTGTTTGATTGATTCGACTATGTTCTGATTAAAGTCAACTATGCTTGAATTGTAATGCATCTCTACACATTGACTTCTGTTTTGATATGATTTAATTCTTGCTTAACCACTATACTTGATCTGGAAAAGGTTTTTGAAAGGTTTTGCAGGAAGGACATTGCTTTAAAGATCTACATCTGGAATTCAACAGTTGCAAAGCAATGCATTTGACTGATGATTTACTACATTCGACTGCGTCTAAATGGGTGAACAATTCCAATTCTGGAATTTGATTCTATCCTTACTGTTTGCTTAAATCATTAATATTCTGTTATTATCTCTGATCTTTACAATTTTAATATTCAAACTGAGATAATATTGTGAGATAGTTGATATTTGTATCATTGCATATACATGTGATTTAATTGTTTGACTGTGATACAAATCTGTGCTTAATCTGTTGCTTAAACTCTGATATTCTGCATTGTGCACTTAAACTGTTTTTGAAATTCATGCATAATGATAGGGGGAGTATCATTGTTTTACACATTGTTTCATCACACATCTATATTTCAGGGGGAGCTTACATTGTTTTCTGATGAACTTGTGATTTTGAGAGCATAATTGTACTTCATACATTGCATATCTTTTTGATGCATCTCTGTTGTTTTTTAAAACTGCATAAATATCTGAAGCATTCCTTTTTTGTTAATGCACAAATGGGGAGAGATATTCATGAGTGTATGAGAGCAAGTCTATATGGGAAGAATTGTTGCATCATACTTTATCTGCTGCTTGATATTCTTGCTGTATATGCAGAGTAACTGAATTATGTTAATGTTTCAGATATATATGTTTTTACTCTGTCTTTTGTGGAACTGTACAAACATGGCTGAATTATTAATCATGGTTGTGCATCATCAAAAAAGGGGGAAATTGTTGAGATTGTTGACAACACAAACTCTATCTCAAACTGGTTTTTGATGATTACAAATCAATGCTTAATAACAGTACATATGTTCCAGTATTACATGTTCTTATTCTGTTACGTTTGTCATATCTGTTGAACATGTTTTGTAGAATTACATTGTATGTTCCTATGTTTGATTGAGTGTTATACTTTTGGAACATGCTTGTATTGAAATGTGAGATAAAATTTTTTTGATTATTACACATTTCTGAAAGAAAAGANCACAAGCATCTTTTGAACTTATATTTGTTATGACAAAGTTCTAGTCTTGTCAAATATACTCTTAATGGATTCGACTATGCTAAAATCTTTGTACAAATTTTGTGAACCAGTGTCGTGTGAGATTTTGAGTTGAAAAGAATTTCAAAGTGATTTTTCATGTGTCAGTCGACATTGTGGAATGCATATTCGATTGTATTGCTGTTCTGTTTGAAATTCTGTTAAGCCTACAAGCTCCAATGACAATATTTTCAAAAGTTAGTTAAAAATGTGTGACCTAGTCAACTGTTATAAATGTGTTTGATTTTGTGGACTGAGGAGCCTTTATGTTGACTGTCTGTTATAACTGTTTTAATACAGTCGACTGTATTAGTAGCTTATTCGACTGAGATTCAATCTAATGAAACAGAAAGCTATAAATAGACAAAACACGAATTGTTTTGTGACTTTTGTAATCTGACATTTTCATTTTCCTATTTCAGATTGAATTCGTGAGAAGATGCAAGAATTCTCCAAGAAGATGGTGGTGATCTTGATTGAGAGAGATTCAAAAGGAGAAGCCAATTGCTCTTACTGTTTGATCAATATATGCACAGAGGAGGTTCTTGATGAAGGTTGAAAAACGGTTACTTTCATATGTCATTTTAGACCAAATTACTCCCTTTACTGCTGAGAATGAGCTTAGAATCAAGCAAAACTCAATAAATGAGTCTATAGAGAGTCAAAAGCTATTTTTAGCGATATTATGCTTGTTTTGCAATGTTTTGTAGCATTTTTGAGAAAGTGAAGAATGAAGTTGAAGATGAAGGTCTTAGACTCAAGAAAAGGAAAGAAAGGTTGAAGATCAAATGGTTGCAGTGCAGAATAGTCAACCAGAATGCAGAAAAGTCAATCAGTCAACCAGAAAAGTTGACCAAACTGTCGGGCGGTTGACCGTAGCGCCGGGCGGTTGACCGGAGTGCTGGGCGGCTTTTTTTGGCGCCGGGCAGTTCTGCGGCTTGAGGCAAACCGCCGGGCGGTTGTCAGATGGGCCTGGGCTTGAATTTTGTCACTTTTCTTGGTTATAAATAGCCCTAGTGCGAGTTTAGATGCATTCTTTTGACAGAAGGGGGCGGCCATACCTAATTTCACTCTCTGGAGAGGATCTCTTGGATGCTTAGGTTGCTTTTCATCTTATCTAGGGTTTG
>NW_014542550.1:776653-779375 GCF_000741045.1 Vigna radiata var. radiata | reverse complement strand
GTCTTGTGAAAGGAGAAGCTCGCGAATCGTTGGTCGATTGCCGGAGCGGTTCTCTTCAAGTTGGTAGAGTGGTTCTTTTCGTTCTATTCCTTTTCATTTGATTGTAACCTGTTAAACCATTTTTAGTGGAACTGTTAATCACTATTTGTAGTGATTAATGACTGGACGTAGATTCTGTTGAATCGAACCAGTATAAAAATATCTGTGTGATATTTCTATTCCCTACACTTATTTTACTTAACGCATATCAACTGTTTGGTTAATTTTCCGAAAGAAAATTACTTTTGTAAAAAAGGCCAAAATCGTTTCAACTGTGACCTAATACGCTTTACGCTTTCTGTGTTTTAATTCCACTGCGTTTTACTCTTCGAAAACCATACCCCTCCGATACCGACAATTGGTATTAGAGCTTGCTTTGATAGTCTTTCAAAATATTTGCGAAAATGGCCGGTCACATTCAAAACCATGTATATGCTGAGGGTGCTTCCATTAACAGACCTCCATTGTTTACTGGTGATAACTATGCTTTTTGGAAAGTGAGAATGGAGATTTTTAAGGGGTCTGTTGATACAGGCATCTGGGAAGCTGTACAAAATGGCCCTTATATTCCTATGAATATTGGGATGGTGTAGAGACAGAAAAACCATATTTTAATTGGACTGTTGAGGAAAATAGACGAGCTCAGTTTGATATTAAAGCTCGCAATATAATTTCATCTGCTGTTGTACTTGATGAATTTTCTAGAATTTCAGTGTAAGACAACACAGGAAATGTGGGAAGTCCTCAGAGTCACTCATGAAGGAACAGAGGACGTGAAACGCGCTAGGAAGAACACTCTCATTCAGGAATATGAGATGTTCAGAATGCAACCTGGAGAAACGATCTCTGATGTTCAAAAACGATTCACTCATATTGTGAATCACTTAATAGGGTTGGGTAAGACTTTTGATACTGATGAACTTAATGTGAAAATTCTGAAATCTTTGGACAGGTCTTGGCAACCAAAGGTGACTGCCATCTCGGAGTCTCAAAATCTTACTCAGATGTCAATGCCAATCTTGTTTGGAAAGCTCCGTGAGCATGAACTTGAGTTAAGGAGATTGACTGTTGAAGAGGATCAAGGCAAGAGGAAAACTCTAGCTTTCAAGTCCGAAATATCTAAAGGAAAAAGCTCTAAGAGGATCGAAGAAGATGATTATGATGATGAAGAAAACATGAGCTTGATGATAAAGAAATTTGCAAAGTTCATGAAAGCAAAGGGAAAGGACAAGTTTCACAAAGAAAGGAAGGAAAGTCAAGAATCTCCATCAAACGTAAAGTGCTTCGGTTGTAGAGAAAGAGGGCATGTAAAATCTGAGTGTCCAAAGAGCAAGAAAAGTGAAGACAAGAAGGAAAGAAAATTTCAAAGGAAAAAGAAAGCATACATAGCTTGGGAGGATAGTGCCTCTAGCTCAACAAGCTCAAGTGACACAGAAGAAGAAGCCAATCTATGCCTTATGGCAGACTCTGAAGAAACAGGAAGCCAAGTAAGTGATTCCAGTTTTGAATCCAGTGAATTATATTTACAAAAGGCTTTCTTTGATTTAATGAATGAATCTGAAAAACTTGATGCTGCTCATAAAAAATTAAAAAAGGAACATAATGAATTGAAGTTAAAATATGATAAACTNCTTGATGATGAAGTTGTGTTAAGAAATAGAGTTAATACCTTAAAAATTAAATTATCAAATGATAAAGCTACCGTTGAACCTGTTGAATGCTTGTCATGCAAAAGCTATATGTTTGATATTGATATACTTGAAAATTCACTTGCTAAGGCAACTAAAACTAGTTCACATGCTAAATCAAACCTTAATAAAAGCAACTTTAAAAATGGAAACATGCATCAAAATTATAAAACCAAGGTAAGAAGAACTCGAAAAATTTGGGTTGTTAAAGGAACTTTCATTAAAAATAAAGTTAGTGATGTATGTTGCTTTTATTGTATGAAGCATGGTCACACATCAAACAAGTGCAATATCAAACATGTTGGTGTTCCAAGTGGCAAATATGCATGGGTTAAAGTTGTGAAATGATATAAACTTGCAAAATCTAACCCCAAGGACCCATATTGAGATTGGGGACCTAAAATTCTTGCTAATTTGTTTTGCAGGACCAATCTAAGTCAAAGAGATCACTATGGTATCTTGACAGTGGTTGCTCAAGACACATGACTGGTGATAAGAAAAGATTCATCTCTTTTGAGAAGAAGAAGCAAGGATTTGTAACTTATGGGGATAACAACAAAGGCAGAATAATGGGAACCGGAAAAATTGGAGGAGGAAACACTTTGACGATAAAAGACGTCTTATACGTTGAAGGCCTCAAACACAATCTTCTAAGCATAAGTCAACTATGCGACAAAGGTTTCAAGGTAACTTTTGAGAGTCATAAATGTACTGTTTATTTTAAAAATTCTGCTGAAATTGCTTTGCAAGGTGTTAGGCACAATAACATATATTTGATTGATATTGACAGTGCATCTAGTCATAGTATAACATGCTTAGTTGCTAAAGAAGAAAATCCATGGCTATGGCACAAAAGAGTTGCACATATATTCACATGCAACACTTAAATAAATTAATCTCTAAGGATCTGGTGATTGGCTTGCCTAAACTAAAATTTGAGAAAGATAAACTTTGTTCTGCATGTCAAAAGGGTAAACAAACCAAATCTTCATTTT
>NW_014542550.1:764825-773885 GCF_000741045.1 Vigna radiata var. radiata | reverse complement strand
AACTCAAGTCCAGAGCTCAAAATCTCTTCATTTCTCTTCCACTTCGTAAACTTTCATTTTCCCAAATCTTCATCCATGGCTGAATCAAGAAGGCATCGTCGCAAGACAGCTGGAGCCTCTTCCTCTTCTCAACCACGTCTTTCAAACATAGATGGATGGATTTTAGATCAAGGGAAACATGCAGACTTTGTTAACTCTTGGCAAGAAAGGAAAATCATGGCGGTAAAGTTTATTCGTCTTGACTTTTTATGCTTTTATGGGTTTCAATTTCCAAACACTTTTGCTGAGCAGGGGTTAACGCATCTGGTAGAACAAAAAGGATGCATTTATCCCGATCTCATAAGAGTCTTCTACTTCAACTTACGCTATCGGGATGGGATAATATCTACTAAGGTCAAGGGCATACGCATCATTTTAGATGATGACGTTTGGACAAATGTTGCTCAACTCCCCATCTGGGATGATGCTGTCAAAGTCCATTTAGGACTTGAAGATTTTAACAGGATGCTGACTTTCCAATACTTTCTGCGTCATCCTGAACGTCAAACAAATAGAAGGCAATTACTAGTTGGAGGTTTCAAGGTTGAAGAAAGGATGATCCACTACTTGATTGTTTGGATTCTATGTCCTAGAGCAACCAACCATGCTCAATGCTCTGAGCAGGATTTACTTCTTTTGTATGGGATTCTAAATCACATACACATCGACTGGCCTGCTCTCATTGTTGACACAATGGTAAAAGCAAAGAAATCCCACTCATATCAATTTCCTTATGCTCTTCTTATTTCTAGGATTTTAGAATACAAGGGTGTACCTGTTGAAGGAGAACTCGTTCAAACTATTGAAGCTGTGGGATTAGAAATTGGAGATACTACCTTTCGTCAGATGGGATTCATTACTAGAGGAAGAGTCCTTATTCACAAAGATGATGACCATCCTGATGATGATGAAGATGACGACATGGACACTCATATGGCTGACCCAGTGAGTGCTGCTGCTCCATCTGATGTTGGACCTTCCAACATACCCTCCTCTTCCTCAACTTCTATAGAAGAACACTTTGCAAGGTTATCTAAACAATTGGAGGATATGAGTCTAGCATAGAAGACACATTTTGATGAAGTTCATAAGTGGCAACAATCTCTTGATGAGTACTTAGTTGATCAATTTCTTGAGATTGATGTTCGACTACATAACATTGAGGATCATCTCAATATCCCATCTACTGAAAGATCCCCTAGTTGATACATCAAGGATTGATGTAGTGATGTAGATCCGTGAGACTAGAGAGGAGAAGAAGCATGGTAGCGGTTGCAATCTAATGGAACAGTACCAGCAAGGGACTTCCGTTCCAGATCTGGTTGTTCTGCAGAGTTGGAATTGGATGCAGAAATGGAAATGGTTGGCAGCGGAGTGAGTTTGTAGTGGCTAGGTGAAATGGAGGATAGCTTGAAGAGGTGGTTTACAACTCAGACGGCTCCCTCAATAGGAAGAAAGTTGCAATGGAGAAACAAGCTTTGAAGTGACTCTCGAAAGTAAGGAAACAGCTATGCATTTCAGCAGAGTTTCTTTAATTTCATCCAAAAGTGAATACATGGGCAGCCAAGGTGAGTTATATAGACTCCTCAACCGTTAGCTTGGTGATGAAAACGTGTTCAGCCAATATGAATCACGTTTCCTAACTCTAAGACATGTGCTAAATGTGCTAGCTTCTAGAATCTATATGGAGTAGACGTTTATTTCAATTTCTAAAATAAGAAAGTTCCCGGTGCACCCCCCTATCAAGCTAATCTCACCCCTGCATGTGCATAAAGGTCTCTTTTACCCCTCTCCATGTTTTTGGGGTTGTTCTTTATTTGGTGGGCTTGGGCCCCGCGTATCATCCCCTCCCCCTTCGAAAGGATTTGTCCTCAAATCTGATGGTTCGCCTGAGGACTTATTTTTGTAGACTTCACTAGAATTCCTCCAGGGTGAAATATCCACCTGCAATAAGCATTAAACATATCACTCATTAGTTTTCTATGACTCCACAAAATATATAAAAGAACATGTTTAGAAGAAGGTTTCTTAATTTTAAAATGTTCAAGTTTAATACTATGAAGAAACCTTTCTTCTTTAGAAATTTTATTTGTTTCTTGAGTTAGTGGTACCCATAAAAGTAACCCTAACCCAAGTTGTGAATTGCCATGTATTGAAGGTTTTATTTTTAAAGATGGCATGGCAAATTCTTGGAGAGAAAAGTGATATTTTGGACTTTTAAAAATAAATGAAGAAAAATGAATGGATAGTAAACCTCCCCTTAATAGTTTTGATTCCATTGTTGTTGGAGGAGATATTGCTCTTAGTTGCTTTTGTTCACTTTCTTCCATCTCTTTTCTTTCAATTTCTTCTTTGTCTTCTCTTTCTTTTTCTTTTATTCTCTCTTCCTCTTTTCTTCTCTCTTCTTCTCTCTCTTCTTCCTCTCTTTTTCTTCTGTCTTCTTCTATCTCTTCCTCTCTTTTTCTTCTCTCTAATTCTAGTCTTCTTTGATTTTCTTCTTTCAACTTTCTTTCTTTCTCTTTTTCATTTCTTTCCTTGTTAAGGCGCATTTGTGCTTGATCCTCCGCCACTTGTGATGATGAGAGAGGATGAAGTACAAATTTTTTCTCATGATAATGCACAGTTATGGTGTTGGTAAGACCATTATGAATTGTTTTATGATCAAATTGTCATGGTCTTCCCAATAACACATGACAAATTTCCATTGGAACTACATCACATAAAACTTTGTTTTTAAAATTACCAATGGAAATTGTTATTGTGACTTGATCCTTGACTTTGATATTCCCATCTTTTTTGATCCAATGTATTTTATAAGGTTTAGGATGGGGTTGTACAGCAAGATTTAATTTTTCAACTAATCTAGTGCTACAGCAGTTAGAGCATGAACCACTATCAACAATGAGAAAACAAGTGTTAATTTGAATTTGACATCTTGTGTGAAAGAGAGTCTTTTGTGATAGTTGTTCTACACTGGATTGGTTGTCAAATATTTTTTTGATCATGAGCAGTTGTCCTTCACAAGGATAGACTTCCTCAGTAGTGGATTTTTCTTGATCACTCTCATTCTCATTACTAGAGGATTCACTACTATAGCTATCAATACCCCTCAATATGATAGTTCTTTTGGTGGGACATTGTGCAACTATATGTCCTCTTCCTAGACATTTAACACACTTGAGCTCACTGGTGCGAGTGTGTGAAGAGGATTCTTGTTTTGGTTTCTCATCAATTTTGGCTAGAGGATTGAAAGGCTCCTTTTCTTTTAGACCTTTTCTTTCAAAAGAAGGTTGAACTTGAGCTCTCTTAAGAGAGGTTTTTCTCCAATTTTGTTGCTCTACCTTGATACACATTTGGACAAGACTATCCAAATCTATATAAGGTAGTAATTCAACCTTATCTCTGATTTCATAATTAAGCCCACTAAAAAATCTAGCCATTGTGAGTTCATCTGTTTCCTCAATTCTTGCCCTCATCATATACAACTCCATCTTTTGTCTATATTGTTCTATAGACATAGAATTTTGTTGGAGTCTTTGAAGTTTATCCATAAGCTCTCTATGGTAATATGATGGAATATGTCTCCTCCTAAGGACAGTGATCAAGTCATTCCAATATTGTATTGGAGGATTTTGGTGGCGCCTTCTTTCTTCCACTATGGCAGTCCACCAATACATGGCATACCCTTGAAAGCTTAGGGTAGCTAGTGGAACCTTCCTTTCTTCACTAACTTGGTGGCAAGCAAAAAGTTGTTCCACCTTCATTTGCCAATCTAAGAAGGCCTCTACATCATCCTTTCCATGGAAATGAGGCAAATTAATATTGACTTCTCTAGGGAGAGGAGGTTCTTGAATTTCCCTCCTATGTCTTCTAAAAGAATAGTCCCCATCATAGTCTCCCATTCTAAAATTCTCTACCTCATGGTGAGAATCTCCACTTCTACTTTCCCTCATTCTTCCTTGCTCATCTCTCATGACTCTCAACTCATCTTGAATTATGGTGATTTGTTTTTCCCTATCTTGTTGAGCATAATCCATCTTTCTTTCAGTGTCAATTCTCCATTGTGTTAGCTCTCTAAGTTGTTTTGAAATATCTTTGAGAGTAACTTGTTCCTCAGAATCACTAACTCTTGGAGAATGATGCTTTGACATTTTGTGATTCTAAAAGTTTTCTTGTGTTACAACTTACTTAGATTTCACCCAAGAACAAATTCCAGGTAAGGGAGGTGAACCACTAGGGTTGCTTAAGTACCAAGCCTTTTCCTTGCCAAAAATGTTCTAGGCTACTTACTTAGTGGTTGTTACTCCAAGATTACTTCTAAGATCACAAAAGAAGACTCAAGAGCAAAGCAAAAACAAAGTAAACAACAAATTTAGGACTCTAAGGCCAGACTCTAAGCGGGTTACCTTGACGCAAAAGTAAAAACAAATTACAAATGGAAAAGCCTAAGGAAAATGGAAATGTAAAGGTGAGGTCTCCTAGGTGAGGCTTAGACTTTGGATCTAAGACACACTCACCGTCTACCACTTTTTAGGTTATGAGACTTTAAGTCAAGTTAGCAAATGAGGGAAGAACACTTAGGAGCTCTTCCACTTCACTTGCTTGAAATGGCCCTTTACAAACAAAGAACAAATGAGCTTTTACAAGAAAGAACTATATGAAATGGAAAGAAAATGAATTAACAAAAGGAGTAATTGATGTGTGCAGCTCTAGCTTCTCAGAAACAGTAGGTGAATTGAGTTAATTCACACTAAACTCTCAGCTGCAAGTGATTGCACTCTGCACAGAATGTTGCTGCACTCAACAGAAAATATGTTGCTGCATAATCCAAAAACTGCTGCTGCTGTTTTGGAGCACGTTTTTACTGATCCAAGAGCCAACTTCAATCACTTTTTCTCAACAATTGAACCTCCTTTGATGCTTCTTAGTGTAGTGAGCAATCTGAGCTGTATCACACCTAATCAGCCAAGCATGTTAGCACTGCAGATTGACTCATTGCTGCCAGAAAAATCACACCCAAACCCAGCACAACACAGACCTTTTATCAAACAGGTTGTATGTATGAGTTCCAACAATTTAAAATCAAGCAATTAATCGGTTAACAACAAAGGAAGCACTTCAAAATGAACTTAAGAAGGGCTCTAGAGTAGATTAGAAACACAAAAAGAAAAACCAGAACTGTAAAATGACTTCGAATTAGCTATTCAATGCAATGGACCCAAACTGTTTGTGAAAATGCCACTGAGAACGGCTATTTCTGATGCAGAAAATTTGAGTTAAGTCTGCTGATCAATGTTCAATTCGGATGTATTGGTTCCTGCAGCCTTTTACTATGCTTTCATTTCTTTTGCATATTCAAATATATTGTTTTGGAACCAAGGCTCTTACTACATCCTCAATTCATCCAATCAAGAAATTAAAATTTTAAGAAAAATTGAAACAAATCTGGGTGCACTGCAGTGTTACGGCTTTTGACTCAAACTTCAGCAAGTCATATATGCCAAATTGGCATAACAATAATTGGCCAAGTCAAACAGTTTCAGACATATTTGAATGGTTAAATCAGACTTGTTTGACTTCAATTACTTCCAAAATTCCAAGTATATTAGATTTGGACCATATCAGTTCTGCTATCAGCACTTTTAAGCAACTAGACTAGCCAAATTTTGCAATCACAGCTAATTCAAATTGAACACAATGAAACTGAATTTAAAACAGTCAAAGAAATTTGCTCCAAATGGCAGAAAACATTATAGAAGATTGGCAATGATCTAAATGCTTAATCAAAGTAAAAAACAGAATTGGACTCCAACACATATGGCAGATCGGTTTACTGCCTTTAACAACTACAAATTGGACTTCCAACAGTGTGACCAGATTGAATGCAAGGCAAACTCATGCTCAGTCAATATGCATACTGGTTCAGATCCAATTAAACATGCTTTAAGAAACAAACAGCAGAGTAATTTCAAACTTTGCCAATGCAACAGTAATACCTACTGGTGAAACAAACTTTCCAGAATTAGAAATGTAACATCAAAACACAGATCTGAGATGGATGACACAAATTAAACACCTGAGCTCCTCATAGAATCGGTCATTGCTCTTAATCGGTGCAATACAAATCCATTTTACTTCAATCTCAGCTAGGATAAACTTGGTTTCAAACCAGATTTGATGACAAAAAAGCAAAGTTAACTAGACATGACCGAGACATACATTTAGATGCTCAAACTAAAAAAAAAACTCAAAAAGGATTAACCGAATGAAAATGCAAATGACTCAAGCAAAACGTAGCTGGCATAAAAAAAGACTCAAACAGAACCTAAATCAAAATCAAATGACTACAGAGATGAAAACAGAATCAAGACAGTTTGGAAGTAAGAAATGGACTTATCTCACGGTTCTAGCTTGAACCTTGCTCTGAATACCACTTGATACATCAAGGGTTGATGTAGTGATGTAGATCCGTGAGACTAGAGAAGAGAAGAAGCATGGCAGCGGTTGCAATCCAATGGAACAGTACCAGCAAGGGACTTCCGTTCCAGATCTGGTTGTTCTGCAGAGTGGAATTGGATGCAGAAATGGAAATGGTTGGCAGCAGAGTGAGTTTGTAGTGGCTAGGTGAAATGGAGGATAGCTTGAAGAGGTAGTTTACAAGTCAGAAGGCTCCCTCAATAGGAAGAAAGTTGCAATGGAGAAACAAGCTTTGAAGTGACTCTCGGAAGTAAGGAAACAGCTATGCATTTCAGCAGAGTTTCTTTAATTTCATTCAAAAGTGAATACATGGGCAGCCAAGGTGAGTTATATAGACTCCTCAACCGTTAGCTTGGTGATGAAAACGTGTTCAGCCAATATGAATCAAATTTCCTAACTATAAGACATGTGCTAAATGTGCTAGCTTCTAGAATCTATATGGAGTACACGTTTATTTAAATTTCTAAAATAAGAAAGTTCCCGGTGCACCCCCCCTATCAAGCTAATCTCACCCCTACATGTGCATAAAGGTCTCTTTTACCCCTCTCCAAGATTTTGGGGTTGTTCTTTATTTGGTGGGCTTGGGCCCCGTGTATCACTAGTCCTGAATTCTAGTTCTCTTTTAGGTCCCTAAGTTTGATTGCTTTCTTTTTTTACATTTTGTCTTTAAATCTTTATAAAATTCCTGTAATTCCTTTCTGTTCTTAATATAATGAGCGTGTATGTTAATTTTGTGCATATATTTCATTTTTTGAGGGGGGCTCATATTAAGGGGGAGATTTTTACATTATTCTTTTTCCTTATGATCAAAAAGGGGGAGAAGAAATATTAAAGGGAGAATTAAGGGGAGAAATAATTTTCAATTGTACAGGTACTGCTAACTCTGTGGCTGTTTTTTAGTTTGTATGTATTGCAGGTAAACCTGAGTTGCTTTTAAAAAAGAGAAATTTTGATCATCAACAAAAAGGGGGAGATTGTTACCAATAAAGGAGTATTGGTAAAAACCTGAAGATATGTTTTGATGATGCTGCAACTTATAGATTTTGGATGTAGTAGGAAAATATGTAAAAAGCAACTTGTAGATTTTGTATGTAGTAGGAAAATGATAAACATTGTAATTTTTACTGGTATAATCAATTATGGTTAAGCTATAATCGATTATAACATGCTTTTGAACTAAAATAATCGATTATAATGAAGCAATAATCGATTATCACAAGTCATACTTGAATAATCGATTATCACTTCATATAATCGATTATCACTTTTTGAAAACTTTGTAACGGACTTGAATAATCGATTATCACTAACAATAATCGATTATTCATGGCAGTTGGGAGCTAACCTTTTGCTTCCAGTGAGCTTGGCTATATATTTGGATTTTGAGAATTCAGAAAGTAACGTTTTTTGAACTGAGAAAGCTTAGAACACTNTGTGTCAGAGGATTGTTCTTAGAGAGCTTTTTGTTCATTGTTCCCTTGCTTGGTCTTGTGAAAGGAGAGGCTCGTGTATCGTGTGTCGATAGTCGGAGCAGACTCTCTTCAAGTTAGCGAGGTACTTTGCCTAGTCTTGTGAAAGGAGAAGCTCGCGAATCGTTGGTCGATTGCTAGAGCGGTTCTCTTCAAGTTGGTAGAGTGGTTATTTTCGTTCTATTCCCGTTCATTTGATTGTAAACTGTTAAACCATTTTTAGTGGAACTGTTAATCACTATTTGTAGTTATTAACGACTGGACGTAGATTNTGTTGAATCGAACCAGTATAAAAATATCTGTGTGATTTTTCTATTCCCTACACTTATTTTACTTAACACATATCAACTGTTTGGTTAATTTTCCGAAAGAAACTTACTTTTGTAAAAAAGGCCAAAATCGTTTCAACTGTGACCTAATACGCGTTACGCTCTCTGTGTTTTAATTCCGCTGCGTTTTACTCTTCGAAAACCATACCCCTCCGATACCAACACAAGTTGTTGAGCCTCATTTTATGCCTATACAAAGAAGTGCAGAATCTGAGGAAAGTTTTCAAAGGATTATGAATTTTGAACCATACCATGTTAAAAGCATGAAGGAGAGGCAACATTATCAGTGGCAGCAACAATGCTCTTCACCAATTGAAACGTGGGAGTATGATGAACAACTTTGTCAACAAATAGCTGATGTGACAGAACAAGTCAAAAGCTTGAACGAAAAATTCGACAAATTTCTAGAGAGGTGTGATCCCAAGAGCTATGAAGTTGCCTTCAGGAATTTGGAGACACAAATTGATAAGTTGTTGATAAGGAGAAGGTGGAGAGAGAAGTGAAAAAGATAAAAGAGATAGAAACAGAAAAGGTTGCTGTTAAGGAAAAGATAGATGAAGAAGACATAGAAGAAGAGGTTGTACAATTGAAAGAGAGGGAGTATAAAAAACCCTTGCCCTATCCAAAGACATATTCTAGGAGGGAAAAAAGAAAAGCAGTTGGAGCGTTTTATGGAGATTCACAACAAATTGGAAATAACCATACCATTCTCTGAGGCACTTCAGCAAATACCATCAGATACGAAA
>NW_014542550.1:759484-763745 GCF_000741045.1 Vigna radiata var. radiata | reverse complement strand
GTATGTGATGAAAAGGTTCAAGTTTGGGGTTGCATGGGGGAAATTGGAAAGCTTTTAAGAAGCATTGAGATCAATTGTTGAAAAAGAAAAATGCATGTGAAAAAGAAAAAATAAGAAAAAGCATGAAGATGAGCTCAATGAAAAAGAAAAAGGAAAAAAGGTGGGAATGAGTGAGATTGGTGAGGAAGAGAGTTGTGCTTAAATGTTGAATACTATGATAGCTCTCTTGACTCAAGGATTTTGCGTTCCAGAAAAACCAATTCTTGTTGTTAGCACAACCTCATTATAAGCCTTCGAAAAGTCCTTTTGATGGAATTTGCATGTAAAGATGTTGATTGTTTGAGATGAATGTCAATTTTATTTCTTGTGACTTGTGAATGATAGAGAGTTGGAGTGTCACCTAAACACTAGAGTGATTAAGTGAAACACTTGCTTGGTATGGATTGTTAATTTTCATGAGTGCATTTTTGCTTAGTGGATTGGTCATTCATAATGTGTAACATCTGTTGTGCAATCTCTGGATTGAAAGCATGCATGCATCTTAATTTGATTTCATTAAAGTTTTGAAATTGAGTAGTGTTTGTTATGTACTTTAGGAGTGTTGAATCATTGGATGAAATAGTATAAAGCCAAGCTCTGTTTTGTTTGCTGTTTTGTTTTGTTTGCTTGAGGACAAGCAAAGTTCTACCTTCGGGGTGGTGATGAAGACTAAAAAACAGTTATTTTCAGATGTCATTTTAGACCAAATTACTTCCTTTACTGCTTAGAATGAGCTTAGAATCAAGCAAAACTCAATAAATGAGTCTGTAGAGAGTCAAAAGCTNTTTTTAGCGATATTATGCTTGTTTTGCATTATTTTGTAGCATTTTTGAGAAAGTGAAGAATGGAGTTGAAGAAGAAGGTCTTAGACTCAAGAAAAGGAAAGAAAGGTTGAAGATCAAACGGTTGCAGTGTAGAAAAGTCAACCAGAATACAGAAAAGTTAACCAGTCAACCAGAAAAGTGAACCAGTCAACCAGAAAAGTTGACCAAACCGTTGGGCGGTTGACCGTGGCGCCAGGCGGTTGACCGGAGCGCCAAGCGGCTATTTTTGGCGCCGGGCGGTTCTGCGGCTTGAGGCAAACCGCTGGGCGGCCATTTTTGGTGTCGGGCGGTTGTCAGATGGGCCTAGGCTTGAATTTTGTCACTTCTCTTGGTTATAAATAGCCCTAGTGCGAGTTTAGATGCATTCTTTTGACAAAAGGGGGCGGCCAGACCTAATTTCATATGTGCTTAATGCTTTTATCGTTTAACTCATTTGATAACTGTTGATTGTCTTTATTGATACGGGGACGTACAGTAATGTCATGAAATGGTGAGTAATTCCTTGATTAAGCAATACCACCTAGGGATAGGGGTAGGACGACCAATTGCTTTTAACTTCTGCTCTATAATGCTTTATTAATTGCTAGGGGAGGCTAGGGATAGCAAGCCAATAATTAGTAATAGGCTCTTTTCACCGAGGGGTCGGGTTAAGGGTAGGTTAAGAAAGTTGCATGACAATTAATCAATCAAGCTTATAATTCAAGAGGAGTAAATAAGAAAGAGCGGATAAGATGAAATTGTAAACCCCCAACAACTCCATTCATCCATTGTTTTCTTCTTGTCAATTGAATCAATCTCTTTTGCATGTTCATATTTTAATCTCAAACTCTATTAATTAATTTTTCTTTTCAAGTCTTACGATTTTAATTCACGCGAACGATAAGGCCTTTCGAGTCTCTTGGGAAAACGATACTTGGACTTACCATTTATTATTACTTGATACGATTTGGTACGCTTGCCAATCCGTTAACAGTGCTTCAGTTTGATCTTGATAGGCTTGGCATCCTGTGAAGATTGCTGGTTTTTTACTGAAGGCTTGGCATCCTGTGAAGTGTGCCGTGATAGGCTTGGCATCCTGTGAAGAGTGTTGGTGACACGTTGAGGATTGTTCGACGTGGGTGCAAATTGTAGAAGAGGGGATTCTTGCTGCAATTCTGATTTTATGTGTGCAACTATATTTGATTTTGGGTTAGATAGGAGATTTATTTTTTTGCGTGGTGCTTTTATAAATTCCTTGTTGTAAAAACCGCAACCATTATAGTGCATTTGCTTTCTGGGTAGGAAGGACACTGGATGTAGGCATTGTTGGCCGAACCCGTATAAACATAGTGTTTGAATTTTCTCATCCCTACACTCTTTTTTTTCCAGTCGACTATATTTGTTAGGCAGTCAACAGCGTTTTTCCGCTGCATTGAATTTTCAATAACTTGCATTTCAAGGAAAGATCAAAAGCTTTGAATTTTTCATATCAAGATTGCGAAAAGATTTTAATTTTTAATTAACACCAATTCNCCCCCCCCCCCCCGCTCTTTTTGTAAAAAGAAGCCTACCTGTTTCTTAACACACAAAACATTTTGAATGGAATATATCATTCAAAAAGAAACAGAACATGTAACACATAACAAAACATGTGTTATTAATAATGTGTTGTCATCATAAAAAACCAGAGTGACTAAAGGTCATAAGGTTAACTGTGAGATTAAGGTTAGGTAAACCAATGCTTCCCTTATCAACAATCTCAACATTGTCGTCAATAAGGAGGTCATATCAGTAGCAAGCAGGTCATATCAGTATCCAAAGCGACATTTTGCTTTTACTCTTAATGATGTTTGAATGTCGAAGTTGGAAAATATTTGACGTTCATACTAGATGGGGGACTGTGAAAATTAATTGTGTGCTTTTACTATAGTATCAATATTACGTCGAATTATATTGGGCTACGACGTTTTCAACTTCATTAAGAAACCAAAGGTTGCTCCAATTTTTTTTATCTTATTTATTTCTTTTAAACTCTTATGGAGATTCACGTCATTTTTTTGGGATAACCGACGTCCAATACCTTAGAGGATTTCAAAATGAAATCCAATATACAAAAACACAACATCTAAAATGAAGACCGAAGATGATGGAATACATTATAACCAAAAACAGGAAGTAAAAAAAATTAAAAAACAAGCAAAATAAAGGAGAATATTTTTGAAATTCATAAATGTTAACATTTTCCTCTGGTTTTCCACCATGCCTTCATGGATAACAAAGAAATGACTTCATTTAGAGGAGGAATTGAAGTAAAACCAAAGGAAAAAGTTAATGAATTTGGTTGCAGAAGTTATGTAGGATAGGTTTACAAAGTGTCTACTTAAAATTCAAAAGTGTTAACATTTTCATCTATTTTAGCCCTTTGCCTTCATGGATAACAAAGAAATGTCTTCGTTTAGTGAAGGGAAAGAACTAAAATAGATCAAAAAAGTTAACAGGAATTTGATTACCGAAGTTATGTAGGGTAGGTTTTCAAAGGGTCTACTTGAAATTCATAAGTGTTAACATTTTCCTCTGTTTTAGTCGTTTGCCTTCATGGTTAACAAAGAAATGTCTTCGTTTAGGAAGGGGAAAGAACTAAAACATATGAAAAAAGTTAAAATGAATTTGATTACCGAAGTTATGTAGGGTAGGCTTTCAAAGGGTCTACTTGAAATTTGTTTAGTGAAGGAATCAACGGAAAAGAAAAGGAAACAGTTAACATGAATTTGGTTACAGAAGTTATGTAGGATAGGTGATAATGGTTCAAAATCCGTTATTTTGATACTTGAATTTGATGAAAAACAAACCCTTTAAGACTTAGAATTACCTTGAAATCATGCATTTTAATTAAGTTAGGAAATAAGAGAGTCAAAGGTTGTCTTCATGGTTTTATGCTTGGTTTTCTCATGATTTGGCAGGTTTTATCTGGAATTGAATGAAGAAAGTTGAAGGATAAAAGAGTTGGACTCAAGAGAAGGCGGAAAAGTGAACAAATGAAGAATCGCAGCCACCGCTCAACGTTAACCTAGCGCTGGGCACCAGCCTCTTCAGTTGGATATGACACAACGACTAAGCGTCAACACTGAGGGGAACCAGGGGTATCACGCCCACCATTGAGCGCCAGCTTCTTCAATTAGATACTGCAAAACGCTTAAGCGCCAACACTGAGGGGAACTGGGGGTATCACGCTTGTTAAGTCCCTGGCAAGTGTACCAGATCGTTATCAAGTAATATAAACGGGTAAGTCCGAGTATCGTTTTCCCAAAGGACTCTTAGGCCTTAACTTTCATGTAACCTAATCGCGTAAGACTTGAGAAGAGAATAAATTTGGTGGTTATATGCAAAGAACAAAAATAAACATGCAATGTAGTTGATTC
>NW_014542550.1:752390-758889 GCF_000741045.1 Vigna radiata var. radiata | reverse complement strand
GACATTACTGTACGTCCCCATATCGGTAAAGACAAACATCTTTTACTGAATGAGTTAAACAATAAAAGCATTGAGCACAGATGAGAACCCAACAATTGATAAACAAGTATAT
Organism: Vigna radiata var. radiata; assembly: GCF_000741045.1. Classification (NCBI taxonomy): domain Eukaryota; kingdom Viridiplantae; phylum Streptophyta; class Magnoliopsida; order Fabales; family Fabaceae; genus Vigna; species Vigna radiata. The sequence continues at coordinate 758,777 of NW_014542550.1, read as the reverse complement.
GACAAGCATATGAAATAAATAAGAATTTGAATATATGAGAGTTTCAAAAGATTACATTGTTCCCCAACAACAAAGGATTAGTTCACCATAATCATGGTGAAACTAGATGAAATGAATGGAAAGAATGAAAGAAATAACCCTAAACTTGGTTGAATAGAGCCTAAGCATCCAAGGAACCTCCTCCAACGGGTGGAATAGCTCTGGACGTTTCTCTCTGCCAAAAGAATCCCCTTCTAATTCGCACTGGGGCTATATATAAGCCCAAAAAGATAACGAATAGATTACAGAAAAATTTACAGAATCCAACTAAAAAAACAGACAACTGCCCAGGCGCCTAAATTCATTGCTCAACGGTTTGCGTCTTACCGCTTTGACCGCTCGGCGGTCATTTTTGCTTGCTGAGCGGTTTCCCTTTAATCGCTCTGAGCGCTTAGCGGACCATTCTAGCGCTCAGCGGCTTGCTTGACCCTTCTTTTCATCATTTTTCTCCTTCTTTCATGGGTCTAAGTCCACCTTACTTCACTTCCGTCTTTAATTCATTTAAAAACCCTGCAAAACAATGCAAAACAAGAATAATATTGCTAAAACCAACTTTTCACTATCAAAAGAGTCAACTAAGTGTTTTACTTGATTTAAAGCTCATTCTAAGCCACAAAGGGTGTGTTTTACTATCAAATTGAAGTATGAAAATAACGGTTTTCAGACCGTTATTAACGCTCACCGCTCCGCTCAACGCCAGTCTTTGGGCTTGGGCCAATTTCTGCTTTGTTTTAATGAATTATAAATAGAAATGTACGACCCTTAGAGGTCATCTTTTGAATGAAAGGACGCAGAAACACCTTCTTCACCCCTTGGAGGCAGATTTTGGGTGTGGGAGCTCCAACTTATCAAATCTAGGGTTTTTCAATTCATACTTTTCATTCTTTTCATCTAGATTCACCATGTCTATGGTGAACTAAACTCCATTGTTGTTGGGGAAAACGATGTAATCCTTTGATACTCTCATATATTGAATTTATACTTGTTAAGCCCCTGGCAAGTGTACCAGATCGTATCAAGTAATAATAGACAGTAAGTCCAGATATCGTTTCCCAAGGGACTCAATGGCCTAGACGTTCATGTGAATTGATTGCATAAGGCTTGAAAGAAAAATTGAATTTAGGGTTTTGATGCAAAGAACGAAAATAAACATGCAAAATGCAAACTTGATCAATTGGCAAATAAAAGATATGAATGAATGGAGTTGTTGGGGTTTACAATTTCATCCTAATCCACCCTCTTATATCTACTATTCTTATTAAATTCGTTTTATTATCAACGTTCATGCAGCTTTCTAATCTACTTTAAACCCGATCCCTCGGCGAAAAGAGCCTATTATTAATTACTAGTTTACTCTCCAAGTCGCAGAGAAGTGGCAGCAGAGTGATGTAGAAGATGGAATCCGAATTGCACTGAAGGTGTTTGTGAAAATGTATGGTGATGTTGGATGAATGTTTTTGGTAGAATTATAGCTCAGGCAGCCTTCCAAAGGGGAAAGGAGCTATAGGAGGTGCAAGATAACAAGGCACAAGGTTGAACTTGAGAGGATAACTTAGAATTCAACAACATTTCATTACTCCAAATCAAGTTAAATGTACAAGTGATGAAGGTCTCTATTTATAGATGAAGAGAGTTTCTAAAACGTGCTGTGCAAGCTATCCTAAAGGTGCACATGATGTAAAAAAATGGAAAGAAGCTTGGGAAGCAAGCTACAGCTTGCCAACTCACCAGAATCAAGGAAGAAGGTGATCTGTTGTTTCGGTACCGCTTGGGCGGTAGAAATGTGTCGCTTGAGCGCCAGCAACTACTTCTTCTCTTCTATGTTCCTTTGTTTCTCCTTGCTTGGTTACTCGTCCAAGTGTTGCCAAGCTTTATTAATGACCTACAAAAATAGTAGAATGTATTTAGTTAGAGAGAAACATGCTAAGACTTTAGAAAATAAAGATTAAGTTGTCAATCAACTTCCCTTTCATAGTCTTAGTGTAGTTGATGCTTCTTTGGATGGGAAGTCCCTAAAGGGGTTGCCATCATTCCCTCCCTCTTTAAAAAGGATTTGTCCTCAAATCGGGAAAAAATAAAGAAGCACAACTTTGGTGTGTGTTTTCCTCCTGGATAAAAAATATATCTACAAAAGATAACAAAAATGAGTATGAAGAAGCTGTAAGCAAAGATAAGAATACAAAAGAAAAATCTTGTATTTTTGAAAAAGATTTTCTGAAAATTAGAATATGGATTGGCAATTGTTTTTAAAGAAAAATTAATAATGGAAGAGTGCAAAATAATTGGAAAAGAAGTAAAGAATGAGAACCCTTCCCTTTTAGGTTCCATTGTAATGCTAAGATTAGGAGTTGCCATCAGTGGCAAGAGCTCCTTCTCTGTATTTTCCTCTTCTTCCTTCTTTTCTTCTTCTCTTTTCTTTTCCTCTTCTCTTTATTCTCTTTCTCATCTCTCTTCTTCCTTTCTCTTTTCTTGTTTCTCTCTTTTCTCTTCTTCTTCTATTCTCTCTTTTTCTTTTTTCTCTTTTTCTTCTCTCTCTCTCTCTCTTTTCTTTATCTCTTCTTTGCTCCTCCTTTTTTCACTCAGCATCTAGTCTCTGAACTTTACACTCTAGTGTCTCAACCTTTAACTCCTTAAGTCTAATTTCAAATTCTAGTTCTCTAAGAAGGAAACCATTGTCATTTAAGCTTTCAAGAAATTGATTTCCATCTTCAGTGTAGGCTCTTAGGGATTGTAGGTTTCTCTTAATGGTTGAAGGCACAAATTCTCTTCTCATGCAAGCTTTGAGTTCATTCAAATCATGGATGGGGGATTTTCTACATATCTTAACATGATATTGCCTTTCATCCCACCACTCTCTTGCATGCATTTCAAATCTAGATGTGTAGAGACTAAGGACATAAGATGTATTATTGCTAGAATGAAAATAGGATTCATGTTTACTTTTTCTAGCAATGAATGAATGCATGTCATCAATGTCCCTTTCCCATGCTAGGTATGTTTATGCACCAATATCCTCTCCAAAGAATGGAATATTTGCCCTAGCTTGTTTACATAGCTCATCCTCAATCCTCTCAAATTCATAAAATGAACAAGTTCTTCTTCTAACTTCATCAAGTTTTCTTTTAATTTCTTTGAAAGTAAGTGGTTGATGAAAACTATAAGATCTAGAGGATCTATATGAAGAAGAAGACATATAGGAATCATAACAAGACATCAAAACTTTTTTTAGATTTTTGGGAAAGATTTCTATAAAGATTCTAAAGGTGAAGAAACCGAATAGCTCCCAGGAAGGAGAGGTGAGTTACAATGGACAAGCTTAGAAACCTTGTCCTTCCTTAGCCAGAGTGTCTCTTGATGTTTCTTTCCCAAGTTTCTAGATAGAAGCCTTTCGAAACCTTTTTCAATGCAAGTATGAGATGCACCTAGTAAACCAAACGAAGGTTTGTCTATATGGTAGCGCACCTAGCTATCACGGAGACGTAGAACACAAATAATCAACAAGCAAAACTAAAGGAAATATGAAATGAATGGAAAAAGACAAACGACCCTATGTGAAAGTGCAAATGACACTTGGAGCCACTTGACACTGTTAAGTCTCTAGCAAGTATACTAGATCGTTATAAAGTAATATAAACGGGTAAGTCCGAGTATCGTTTTCCCAAAGGACTCTTAGGCCTTAACTTTCATGTAAACAAATCGTGTAAGACTTGAGAAGAGAATAAATTTGGTGGTTATATGCAAAGAACAAAAACAAACATGCAATGCAGTTGATTAAATTGGTTTTCAGAAACTATGGATGAATGGTGTTGTTGGGGTTTACAATTTCATCTTATCCACTCTCATATATCTACTCTTCTTATTTACTTCACTTATTTATCTAATTGCCATGCACACTTTCTTATTTACCCTTAGCCCAATCCCTTGGTGAAAAGAGCCTATTATTAATTACCGGCTTGTTATCCCTAGCCTCCCCTAGTAACCAATAATGCAATGAGATCAGAAGAAAATACAATTGACCGTCCTACCCCTATCCCTAGGCGATATTGGCATAATCAAGAAATTTCCCACCAGTTCACGTACGTCCCCATATTGATAAAGACAAACATCTTTTACTGAATGAGTTAAACAATAACAGCATTGAGCACAGATGAGAACCCAACAATTGATAAACATGTATATGACAAGCATATGAAATAAATAAGAATTTGAATATATGAGAGTTTCAAAATATTACATTGTTCCCCAACAACAAAGGGTTTAGTTCACCATAATCATGGTGAAACTAGATGAAAATAATGAAAGAATGGAAGAAATAACCCTAAACTTGGTTGAATGGAGCCTAAGCATCCAAGGAACCTCCTCCAAGGGGTAGAGTAGCTCTGGACGTTTCTCTCTAACAAAAGAATCACTTTTTAATTCGCACTGGGGCTATATATAAGCCCAAAAAGATGACAGATAGATTACAGAAAGATTTACAGAATCTAGCTAAAAAAACAGACAACTGCCCAAGCGCCTAAATTCACCGCTCAGCGGTTTGCCTCTTGACACTTTGACCGCTCAGCGTCAGTTTTGCCGCTGAGCGGTTTCCCTCTAATCGCTCTGAGCGCTCAGCGGACCATTCTGGCGCTCAGCGGCTTGCTTGACCCTTCTTTTCATCATTTTTCTCCTTCTTTAATGGGTCTAAGTCCACCTTACTTCACTTCCATCTTTAATTCATCTAAAAACCCTGCAAAACAAGCATAATATCGCTAATACCAACTTTTGACTCTCACAAGACTCAACTAAGTGTTTTACTTGATTTAAAGCTCATTCTAAGCCATAAAGGGTGTGTTTTACTATCAAAATTAAGTATGAAAATAATTATTTTTCAACTGTTATCAGACACACTTCCACTCTAAGATGTGCAACTAGACTATTTCAATGTTTAATGGAGTACTTGGAATTGCTTGATAAGCATTTTCCCAAGTAACTCAAGTTTCAAACGCAAAGAGCAATTTACTACAAAGGTTCCGTGATAGAAAGCCAAATAGTACAATGAAATATAGAACTATGTAAGCAAAGCCATGTGTGGCTGCAAAAACAAAATAAATGCTGAAATGGAACTTTGGAATGGTGTTTTGCTACTGAAAAAGGTGGCTGGACAACCCACTTAAAGTCCTCTTGAAGTCTACTTGAAGCTAAGTTAGCAAGACCTCCACTCCTTAATATGCTACCCCTTTGATAAGGTCCAACTGGATGCTAGAATTCCACCAATATAATGTTCAAACCCATCAAGAAATCACAAAAACCGTGAGTGAGACAACAATATCTGCACCAGTTTTTTTTAATGCAGAAAAAGATAATAGCACATGGTGGAAGTCAAGCAAGGTTAAATTCTAATGAATTTTGGGCTGGAAGAAAAGGCTAGCACTCAAAAGGAATCTAGGATATGGTCTAGAACAGATTATAAAAGCAATAAAAACTCAAAACGGTGATTGCATTCTGTGCAATGCAAGTGTTTGATGAAATGCCACAATGAGCTGCAGTTTTGGTATTTTTTTGATTTTTTGAACTTTCAAGAGTGGATTGCAGGGCTTAAATTGCTTTTTATGAATGATGTATGGTATATGGATCACGTAATGGTATATGGAAACATAAACCCAACTTTTGGCAATCCAAAATGCACTTTATCTATGGTTAAAAATACCAAACAACAAGCAAAGTTTAGTGTAGCAGCAAAATAAGTATAAAATGGGTAGTTTCAGTGGTGATAATGAATGGCAGTGGTTTAAAGGAGGAAAGGATACTTCCAACAAGTTCTAATCATCAATTTCAACCTGTGAAAGCTATAAAACAACCAAGAAAAGAGGTAATGCAGAATATGACTTGTGCACTTGCCAAAAATGAGCAAAATTGGGTGATGTAGCAGGTATATATTAGTTTGGTTCAAAATTTACCATATGAACAGTAGAAAACAACTTTCAAATCACCAAAAATGACTCCCTAAGGAATAAACAGATCCAAAACAGCCAGGATCTCAAAATGAGGTGTGCACTTGCATATTTCAAGCAAAAATGATGATTCAAAAGGTGATTTGATACCGTGATTGTAGAAAAACCAAATAAACCATGCAAACAAGTTTTAAATGTTCAAAGAAACATGTTGAAGCAGTTACTATGCACAGAAACAAGCACAGACTCGAAATCATAGGTGGAGTTGCTAATTATGNAGCAAAAAGCCGGAAATCTGCATCAGAATTTGAAAAATTGCATANAATCAAAGCTGGCTGGATCAAAAATTAATCAAGAGTGTTCCTATGCACTAGAGCTAGTTGGAATATATGAGCTAGTAACTGTGGAATGATTTAGA
>NW_014542550.1:750157-751830 GCF_000741045.1 Vigna radiata var. radiata | reverse complement strand
AAGCTGGCTGGATCAAAAATTAATCAAGAGTGTTCCTATGCACTAGAGCTAGTTGGAATATATGAGCTAGTAACTGTGGAATGATTTAGAACACAGTAGAGAGTGAGCAGCACGATGCAAGCTGCAAAATACTGTGACAGAGTGATGAATATAAAAGCATCACAGAAACTTGTCTCAAGTATTAAAACACAGGAATCCATACAAAAAGAGTAATGACATGATGAATGTCGAGATACATAGAACGAAAATTAGAATTCAAGCAACTCAACCACTAATTTTTAGGTGCAGCGGCAAAGACTGATGTTCAGCACTTGAAACATGATTAAAATCATCAATTAAACTTGTCTCATGCTTTAGAAACAACAAAATTTGCCAAATACAGATTGCATCATGTTGAACAGTTAACCTAAGCTTGGTGCAGAATGTAAAACTGTTTAAAGCAATATGATCACTCAATTTATGGATTTGTGATGGAAATGAATTACAATCATCTTCAACATGTTCCAACACATCAAAAAAACTTAGACAAAGACTGAAAACACGAAAATCTGGCTCGAAACAGAAGTTACCAATTCAAACCAGAAAGCATGGTTAAAGCAGAGACTTGGCACTGGAATCAACTTTTGGTACAACTATCAACGCATATGATCGGTGTAAACTGTATTTCAATATTTGAAATGCGTAACATATGGCTAAAAAATGCACCATACACAATTAAACGAAGACAGAAAACTGGAACAGATTCAAAACACGTATAACAGAGAAAAACTGCAAAGAACATTGCACATGACGTGACAGAGACGAAAATGATGAATTAAGATGAATTGAATTCAATTAAAAGAATTGCACCGATTAAAATGAAGAACAAACACTAATGAATAGTGAATAGAATCAAACATTCACTCAAACACAAAATCAAACCATAGAATCAATATAACAGTACAATGAGAACAAAACAACACGGTAAAGGAAAAAAAATTGGAAGAAAGAGCACTTAGCTCTTGAAGTGTAAGTGGAACGTCTGGCTCTTGATGCCAAATGATGGAAGCATCTCCATGATACACAGAAGAATGCTCCAAGTCGCAAAGAAGTGGCAGCGGAGTGATGTAGAAGATGGAGTCCGAATTGCACTGAAGGTGTTTGTGAAAATGTATGGTGATGTTGGATGAATGTTTTTGGTAGAATTATAGCTCAAGCAGCCTTCCAAAGGGGAGAGGAGCTATAGGAGGTGCAAGATAAAGAGGCACAAGGTTGAACTTGAGAGGATAGCTGAGAATTCAACAACATTTCATTACTCCAAATCAAGTTAAATGTACAAGTGATGAAGCTCTCTATTTATAGATGAAGGAGAGCTTCTAAAACGTGTTGTGCAAGCTATCCTAAAGGTGCACATGATGTAAAACAATGGAAAGAAGCTTCAGAAGCAAGCTACAGCTTGCCAACTCAGCAGAATCAAGGAAGAAGATGATCTCTTGTTTCGGTACCGCTTGGGCAGTAGAAATGTGTCGCTTGAGCGCCAACAACTACTTCTTCAATTCTATGTTCCTTTGCTTCTCCTTGCTTGGTTACTCATCCAATTGTTGCCAAGCTTTATTAATGACCTACAAAACATAGTAGAATGTATTTAGTTAGAGAGAAACATGCTAAGACTTTAGAAAGAAAAGATTAAGTTC
>NW_014542550.1:743328-749872 GCF_000741045.1 Vigna radiata var. radiata | reverse complement strand
CAATCAACTTCCCTTTCATAGTCTTAGTGTAGTTGATGCTTCTTTGGATGGGAAGTCCGTAAAGGGGTTGCCATCAAGAAGAAAACCCAAACTATTGATAATACAAGCATATGAATAAAATAAGAATTTCAATATAAGAGAGTTTCAAAAGGATTACATTGTTCCCCAATAACTATGGGTTTAGTTTGTTGATATTGTTGACAACGCAATTTCTATAGCAATCTAGTTTTTGATGTTGACAACACATTGCTTAATAACATGCATATGTTGTTTGCTGTTATTACATGTTCTTATGCTGATTAATTGTAATATCTGTTGAACATGTTTATGTACTGTATTACATGTTCCTATATTGATTGATTGATATATATCTGGAACGTGTTTACATGCTTTATGTTCTATGTGCTATGCATAATTTCATATGTTTTACTGTACATGTTTTAAAGCTGAAAACCACAAGCACTCTTACGAACTTTTAACTGTGTGACAAAGTTCTAGTACATTCGACTACATTATGAATGAATTCGACTATGCTAAAATCTTTTTGTAGATTTTCAGAATCAGTGCTGTGTGTATTTTTGAGAAGAAAAGAATTTCAAAATGTTTTACATGGTTGATGTCGACTATGTGTTTTACACATTCGATTGTATCTGGTATCTGATTTGGAATTATGTTATGCTCTTGCACTCTAACGGCTATATTTTTAAAAGTTAGTTGAGCATTGATAACTTGGTCAACTGTATTAAATGTGTTCTGTTATTTATTGACCGTAAGCTACTAAGTTGACTGAACTGTTATAACTGTCATAATACAGTCGACTGAATTAGTAGTGTATTCGATTGAGAATCTGACTGTATAATAGAAATCTATAAATAGACTAAACACAAGTCTGTTTAGAAGACTTTTGATAAACTGACAATTTCATTTCTGTTTAAGATTTCACTTAGCTCCAAGAATTCTCCAAGAAGACGGTGGTGATCTTTCTTGAACGAGATTCATAGAGGAGACTTTCTGCGCTTACATTTGCTGATTATTATTTGCACAAGAAAAGTGCTTCTGTGTGATCGTGTTGAAGGCTTGGCATCCTATGACGACTACTGAATTGTGTTGAAGGCTTGGCATCCTATGAAGACTGCTAGAATTGTACCTATTGTGATACAGGGGGATAATTCACTTTGAGGATTGTTCAAAGCGGTGCTGCAGATTGTAGAAGAGGGGATTCTTGTTGCAATTTTGGTTTTGTTCTACAACTATATTTTCGTTTTGGGTTAGAGAGAAGATTTATATTTTTGACGTGGAGGTCTTCCATAAATTCCTTGTTGTAAAAACGGCAACCATTATAGTGCATCTGCTTCCGGGTGGAAGGACACTGGATGTAGGCATTCTTGGATGAACCAGTATAAAAACCTGTGTTTGATTTTCTTTATCCCTTATCTTTTACATTCTAGTCGACTCTAATTTTTACGCAGTCAACTACGTTTTTTCCACTGCATACAATTTCTGATTGCTTGCATTTCAAGAAAGTTTAAAAAGCTTTATACTTTGTTTTAAAGATTGTGAAAAGAACTTGTTTTTGAAACAACACCAATTCACCCCCCCCCCCCCTCTTGGTGAAGTAAGAAGTCAACCTGGTTTTCAACAATTGGTATCAGAGCTGGTTTTCATAAGATATTTGAAAAACTAGTCGACTCTGTTTTTCTCTTATTCGACTATACACCTGGGGATGGCTTCCTGTTTTCAAACTTTTGGTGAAGGTGCTTCAACAAACAGACCACCTTTGTTTGCTGGTGAAAATTATCCATTTTGGAAAATTAGAAAGCAAATTTTTCTTGAATCACAAGACAAAGGAATTTTGGATGCCACATTAAATGAACCTTTTGTGCCTACAAAAACTGTTGACGATAAAACTGTTTTGAAATCTTTTACTGAGTGGACTGCTGACGAAAATAGAAAGGCTAAGTCTAATATTAAAGCTAGAAATATTATTGCCTCTACACTAACTGTTGATGAATTTTTCAAGATATCTCAATGCAAATCCGCAAAGGAAATGTGGGATGTCTTAGAGGTAACTGATGAAGACACAGATGAAGTGAAGAGAGCAAAAAAGAATTCACTGATACAAGAGTACAATTGTTCAGAATGAAAGCTGGTGAAAACATCTATGATGTGCAGAAATGATTCACTCACATTGTAAATCATCTCATGGCTCTCGGGAAGGTATTTGACAATGAAGAGATCAATATCAAGATATTGAAAGTCTGAACAAAAATTGGCAACCAAAAGTCACAACAATCTCTAAATCCAAAGATCGCACAACGATGAACATGGCTACCTTGTTTGGCAAGTTACGCGAACATCAATTGGAACTTGGTAGATTAAAGGATGAAGAGGAGATTGAAGAAAAGAAGTGCATTGCTTTGAAAGCTACATGCTAGAACAACTTAGAAACAAAGATGGACGAAAGAGAATTAATGACCTTAATGGTAAGAAAATTTAGTCGACTTATTCAAAATGATAGTCATCTGTCTAACCATGCAGGTCAAGGTAAGAAGAATAGCTTCACAAAAATGTTGTCCAGTGTTATGAGTGTGGAAAGGAAGGACACATCAAGCCTGATTGTCCTGAATTATAGTCGAAGCAGAAAGGAAAGAAAAGATTCCCTCAAGGCAGAAACATGAAAAGAAAAGGAGCATACATTGCTTAGGAGAACATAGATTCTGAAAGCTCAAGTGATGAGGATGTTGATCAAGAGAAGGAATCCAACATGTGCCACATGGTTGAAACATCAAGATATGAAAGTGATAGCAATGAAGAATTTGAGAAGCTACCAATAGAAGAGAAGTATCAGCAACTAATTGAAGCATTCAGAGAACTGCATGCTGAAGCAATGCGACTGCAATACAAGGTTAATCGAGTAAACTCTGAAAGAAGAGACTATGAATTTAGGATTAATAACCTTGTTGCTGATAATGAGAAATTAGAAAAAGAGTTAAATCTAGCTTTGTTATTTGCTAAGATTGTTAAGATTGAAACTGTAACAGTAGAAAAAGTTTGTGAAAATTGTCCTACTTATGTTAAAAAGATAGATTTCTTAACTAGCATGCTAGCTAAGTTTACTCAAGGAAGACACAATTTAAATGCTGTTTTAAAATCATATGGCAGGGCAATTTACAGGCAAGGAATTGGTTACAGAGCTCAATCTAATAGAACCAATGGTAAGAAATTTATTGATTTAAGTAAACCTACTAGAAATGCATGTTTCTATTGTAATTGTGCAGGTCATACTGTTAGAAATTGTTCTTACAGAAATGTTGTTGTTCCTAAAGGATTATATGTTTGGATACCAAAGGAACAAGTAACAAGGACTGAAAATCACGGACCCAAAGTTAAATGGGTACCAACAACCAAATCTTAATCTGTTTTGCAGGATACAAAGCATTTGTAGTGTGATCTCAAGGATGGATCAATCTGGATTAAAATCATTGTCTTGAGAATGTACAACTGGTAAATCTGTATTAATCTACTGCATTATGCTTGAATTGTGTTGGTTGTTGTGTGATTAAATGAATAAATTGTTTGTCTGATTGATTGATTGATTGTGTGTAAAACTATGTTTTTCACGTGTCTAAGTCTACTGTGTTATTAATACATTCGATTATGCTTTGTACATGTCTTTAAAACTCTATTCTTGAACGTTAGAGTTTTAAATTTTTAAACCCAAGGGTTTTAATGCTATATTCTTAGCGCGTCTCTCTATATATATGTATGTGTTACAAACAGTGGATACAACAAAACCCTTATTTTGACTCAAAAGTGCTCCCTATCTCTACTACATGGCATCCTCTTCCTCTAAACGTCAAAAGATCATTCCATCCTCTGAAAGAGAAGCAAATTCCTCTTGTTGGATTAGTGATGTTAATACCAGAGAAAGATTTCTTATGTTGAGAACACTCAAGGAAGTGGTCAAACATAAAATGGCTGAACTGGCCCTGTTTGAACAAGAAGAATTTATGTTTCCTGAAGATCTCAGATTTCAAGGTCTTGACAAGTTCATTAAAATGGAAGGCGGTTGTTATCATTAATTAGTGGAAGTTTTCTATCACAATGGTAAAGAAGTTGATGGAAATATTCATTCTCGAATAAAAGGTGTAGACATTGTCATCGATAATGACATGTGGTTGAAACTCGCTGGACTGAAAGAAGTTGGAGTACTATATCTTAAACTTGACTATCCACTATACAAGAAGATACGAAAAACCGAAATATTCAAGAGTTTCATGAGATATCGCGGGAGATACAGAAAAGAAAAAGGATTTTTGTTTAAATGGCTTGACAAAGAAGAAAAAGTTATTGCTTTCATTATTGGACATATCCTCTTGCCTAGAAGGTATAATATCGTCAAGCTAACACCTAAGGATGTTTGCTTACTATATGCCATTGTACAGAGGATACAAACAAATTGGGTAGTTGATACGTGGGGCCCAAGCCCAATTTCATTAGTTTAGTAATTCTTTTACTTGTATTAGACATGTGTACGATGTGTTAGGCATGTGGTATATTTAGTCTTATATATAGGCATGCTAACACATTTTGTAAGAACTTTTGAGATTAATGAGAATTTGGTTTTCTAAATTAGAAAATAATTCTCCCTTGAAAGTCATTGGCTAGAGAGTCCAAAGACCTCTAGCCTCCTTCCAAAGCACACTTCATTATTTCATTTTCCAATTACTCCACCGTGCTTCTCTCTCATCATCAACACAGACTCACCTTTTCTCCAATCTGCTTCAGACACGCGTTTCGTCCTGAAGCCTCGTCAGCGCCTTCTATGCATCACGTGCTGATGGAAGAAGCCTTGAGGAGATCACCTTTCAGATCGGTGCGAACACTGATCGAAGTCCTCGAAGCTTCTCCAGAGAGGAATGACGTAGCGGAAATATTGAATAACCTTTTGATCGTGAGAAATTGGAAGAAAATGGGGTAAATCTGAGAAGGAGCTTAGAGAACCAAAACTTAGACAGTCGGAACCCTAGAAATGGGGAGAATCACAAATTGAACCGATTAATCGGTTCAAAACACAGATTAATCGGTGAAAAAGGTAGATCTAGAGTTGGAATGTGTTTAATCGGTCCAAAGACCAAAACAATCGAAAAAACTAGTCAGAGATGGTGAAAGAAGGATTCTAATCGGTGGAAAATGGTGGAGGAAGATGAAGATCAGTGATACAGGCAGAGGAGATGAAGACAATGTTGTTTCTGTGAAAGAGATGACACTTACGAAGGAGACCTGACGGATCTATGAGGAGGAATGGAGTAGAGGCACTGGATTGGAAACCCTAGCAGAGGTTTTGGCCAGAGGAATGGAGGAAACAAAATAACGCTTCTGATTCGAGAGAGGCAATGAATGAGTGAAGTGGCGAGACGCTGACGACGCGTGGCTGAGGTACGCTGACGCCACTGGTCTGAAGTGGACTGATGCAAAGGTGATGTAATCTGATGAGAGAGAAGCACTCGTGGAGTGGAAAATGGAAGTGAGAAAGGTGCTTGGAAGGTGGCTAGAGTAGCTCTCTTGGACTCTCTAGCCTATGACTTTCAAGAGAGAATTAATTCTGGGTTTCAGAAATTTAATTCTCATTAATCTCAAAAGTAAGGAATACAATGAAGGGTTGGGTATTTATAGTGACCCAAGCTCCTTTCACGCTAGGCTACAAATACAATAAAATGCCAAAAATACATGAAAGAGAATTGTGCGAAAAGGGATTCCATCACGTGCTTCACTTCATTTCTCAACATCATCTTCGTCGAGAGACATTTCCTCTCTCGAACTTGTCTTCATCTCCTTCCATCCGCCAAACACAAATCCATCCTCGCCTACCATTTTCGCCGGCAAGAACTACTCCTCTTCATAGATCCATCCTTCCCCTCCATTTTGCTAGGTTTTCTACCAATTAAAAACCTTTATTCATCATCTCCGTCCATTTCTACCGATTGATTCGGCTTTTAGACCGATTAAACACCTTTCCAACCTTCGATCTTCCATCTCCACCGATTAAAACCCCATTCCCACCGTTTAATCGGTCCAAATTGAGTTATCCCTTCTTTCTAGGGTTTCATCGGTCTAGGATTTGGTACTCTGAGTTCCTTTCTCAGATTCAGTTAGTTCTTCTCTGATTCCGCGTCGATCTGCTTTGTTCTTCTGATTTCTCTTTCAATATAGAGTGTTTTATCATTTCCGCTGCGTATTTCTCGTCGGAGAAGCTGGAAGGAGCTTTTGCATCGCGCCAGTCGGTCAGCTCCTCAGGCGTCTTCTATACAAAAAAAAAAGGATTTTTGTTTAAATGGCTTGACAAAGAAGAAAAAGTTATTGCTTTCATTATTGGACATATCCTCTTGCCTGGAAGGTATAATATCGTCAAGCTAACACCTAAGGATCTTTGCCTACTATATGCCATTGTACAGAGTGTTACCAATAAGGAAGTATTGGTATAACCTGAAGATAAGTTTTGATGATGCTGCAACTTGTAGTTTTTGAATGTAATAGGAAAATA
>NW_014542550.1:741157-742466 GCF_000741045.1 Vigna radiata var. radiata | reverse complement strand
TTGATTGTAATCTGTGAAACCAATTTTAGTGGAACTGTTAATCACTATTTATAGTGATTAACGAATGGACGTAGATTCTGTTGAATCGAACCAGTATAAAAATACTCGTGTGATTTTTCTACTCCCTACACTCATTTTATTTAACGTATATCAACTGTTTGATTAATTTTCTGAAAGAAAATTATTTTTGCTAAAAGGACCAAATTAATTTTAATTGTGATCGAATACGCTTTCCGCTCTCTGAGTTTTAAATCCGTTGCGCAATACTCTTCGAAAATTACCCCATTCGATACCCACAATTGGTATCAGAGCTTGCTTTGATAGTTTTTTAAAATATTTGCGAAAATGGCCGGTCACAAATAACCATGTATATGCCGAGGGTGCTTCCATTAACAGACCTCCATTGTTTACTGGTGATAACTATGCTTTTTGGAAAGTGAGAATGGAGATTTTTATGGGGTCTGTTGATAGAGGTATCTNGGAAGCTGTACAAAATGGCCCTTATATTCCTATGAATACTGTTGATGGTGTAGAAACTGAAAAACCTTATTGTAATTGGACTGCTGAAGAAAATAGACGAGCTCAGTTTGATATTAAAGCTCGCAATATAATTTCATCTACTGTTGTACTTGATGAATTTTATAGAATTTCNGTGTGTAAGACAGCACAGGAAATGTGGGAAGTCCTCAGTGTCACTCATGAAGGAACAGAGGACGTGAAACGCGCTAGAAAGAATACTCTCATTCAGGAATATGAAATGTTCAGAATACAACCTGGAGAAACGATATCTGACGTTCAAAAACGATTCACTCATATTGTGAATCACTTAACAGGGTTGGGTAAGACTTTTGATACTGATGAACTTAATGTGAAATTCTGAAATCTCTGGACAGGTCTTGGCAACCAAAGGTGACTGCCATCTCAGAGTCTCAAAATCTTACTTAGATGTCAATGCCAATCTTGTTTGGAAAGCTCCGTGAGCATGAACTTGAACTGAGGAGATTGACTACTAAAGAGGATCAAGGCAGAAGGAAAACTCTAGCTTTCAAGTCTGAAATATCTAAAGGAAAAAGTTCTAAGAATATCGAAGAAGATGATTCTGATGATGAAGAAAACATGAGCCTGATGATAAAGAAATTTGCAAAGTTCATGAAAGCAAAGGGAAAGGACAAGTTTCACAAAGAAAGGAAAGAAAGTCAAGAATCCCCATCAAACGTAAAGTGCTTTGGGTGTGGAGAAAGAGGGCACGTAAAATCTGAATGCCCAAAGAGCAAGAAAAGTGAAGACAAGAAGGAAAGAAAATTTCAAA
>NW_014542550.1:731073-732476 GCF_000741045.1 Vigna radiata var. radiata | reverse complement strand
ACATATTTTGATTGTGCAAGTTTATGTAGATGATATTATTTTTGGTTCAACTGATGACTCTTTATGTGAAGAGTTTGCAAAAATAATGCAAGGAGAATTTGAGATGTCTATGATGGGTGAGTTAAACTTTTTCTTAGGACTACAAATAAAACAAATGAATGGTGGAACATTCATATCTCAAACAAAATACTGTAAAGAAATTCTTAGGAAATTTGGAATGGGTAGCTGCAAGGAAGCTAGTACACCCATGGGTACCTCATGTTACTTAGATAAGGATGAAACTGGAAAAGGAGTGAATGAAACCATGTTTAGAGGCATGATAGGATCTTTGCTATACTTGACTGCTAGTAGACCAGACATTATGCAGAGTGTATGTGTATGTGCTAGATACCAAGCCAATCCTAAAGAATCACATTTAACTGCAGTTAAGAGAATCCTAAAATATCTTAAGGGAACTACTTCNTTTGGACTTTGGTATCCCTCTGATGCTTCACCGAGTTTAATAGGATACTCTGATGCAGATTATGGCGGCTGTAAAATAGATAGAAAAAGTACTAGTGGAACCTATCATTTCTTAGGATGTTCTTTAGTGTCNTGGCACTCAAAGAAACAAGCTTGTGTAGCTTTGTCTACCACTGAAGCTGAATATATTGCAGCTGGGAACTGTTGTGCTCAAATTTTATGGATGAAACAACAACTGGAAGACTTTGACATTTTCCTTGACATAATTCCTCTAAAATGTGATAATACCAGTGCGATAAATTTGACCAAAAACCCTATAATGCATTCAAGATCTAAGCATATAGAAATTAGGCACCATTTTCTAAGGGACCATATTCAAAAGGGGGATTATCAAATTGAATATGTTGATACTTTACATCAGTTAGCTGATATTTTCACCAAAGCTCTACCTAAAGATAGATTCTTTGAGCTTAGAAGAGAGTTAAGAGTGTTAGACATGTCTTAGGATCAAAGTCTATGCAATCTTTTGCATTTTCGTAAACTTAACGCTTCATAATCGATTATCACAAGGTCATAATCGATTATTCATTCATAAAATTCAATTCTAGAATATTTTTAGCAGATAATCGATTATCATCAGGCATAATCAATTATCATGCAATTCTGGGCAGTGATTATTGAACTGATAATCGATTATCATGAGCCATAATCGATTATCGCGCTAACAGTTTCAAAAATAGAGTCGTTGGAGCATCCTATAACGGCTATAAACGGCCATAAACGGCTAGTTTTTCCATTTTTCTTATAAATAGCCCCCCATAATCGATTATTAGACACTCCTTTGCAACCAAATACTGCTAAAATCAAATCCAGAGCTCAAAATCTCTTCATTTCTCTTTCACTTCATAAACTTTCATCTTTTCAATCTTCATCCATGGCTG
>NW_014542550.1:718391-721218 GCF_000741045.1 Vigna radiata var. radiata | reverse complement strand
TTGCTACCAATATGAACTTAAATTCAATGCAACAGTTCATCACATAAGCACAAACAGATTCTACAACTATACCAGAAACAATATCCAAAACTTGGTGGATTGAATGGTCAAAATGCACAGCAGTGATTAGAAGTCCAATTTCAAGGTTTGAGCAACTTTGTTTTATCAATTGTGACTTATATCAGCTGCCAAAAGAGACTGAATGACCTTAAAACAGAATATGGCTATTCCAGTTGCAAATTACACTAAATTTGACCACAATAATCAGCCAAATTTCAGCAGACTTGACAAAGATGTATGACTACTCATTTTAGCACTGAAAGCAAGTTTGTTTAACCCAAATGGACGTGTCTAAGTTGGTAGCAGAGGCTGGAAACGTGTAACTCAAAATTTCACCATGTGAGTTGCTCTTATCAACAAAATTTTAACCATTCACCATGCAAATTTCAGAAACATGATTCAAAATGAACTGCAAAGAGGTATAACAGTTCTAGACAGCTCACTCAAATTGAAGAAAGACTCTAGAAAATATTTGAAGATGTTCAACAAAGATTATTGTGCCAAACCAGATTTAAAAACCACAAAAAGCAGAGAAAATTTCCAACTAGGATGATGCAGTTCGGGCTACTGCAGAACTGGATTGTTGGAAGTGTAAATGGATGCTACACTTCAATTGACTTAAGCCAATTCACTGTTCATATGGTAA
Organism: Vigna radiata var. radiata; assembly: GCF_000741045.1. Taxonomy (NCBI): domain Eukaryota; kingdom Viridiplantae; phylum Streptophyta; class Magnoliopsida; order Fabales; family Fabaceae; genus Vigna; species Vigna radiata. The sequence goes on along the minus strand of NW_014542550.1, from coordinate 720,512 downwards.
ACAACTTCACCATCACAACACAATCACTTCACGGCAATGCAGAACTAGATTTCAGATGCAAACAGATTCACAAAACAATGCAGAAATCATATCAAACAGCCTAATACAACCAGATTCCAGTTGTTCCAGTGAATCAATGCACTGTAAGAAAACGTTGAATCTTAGAAACTCTTTAGATCATTGATTCTATATGTGAATCTTTTTGAAATAAACTCAATCAAAACAGTAAGGTTGTGCCAAACCAATTTTATACTCAGAAATTTACAAAGAACAATTTAACACATGACTAGACATGACATATGAAGATCTGAAAAATAAAGACTCAATAGCACAGATTTGTCCGATTAAAATGATGAGAATAAAGCAAAGAAAAGCTGGATCAACAGAAAACTCAAAGCAAACTGGAAACTGGAAAGAAAATCAATGAAACAGTACACACACAAACGAAAACAGAGAAATGAAAGCTGTGACAGTATGGAATTCAAGAGAAATGACTTAGCTGGACCGTTGTTGCAGATCATCTTAGCTCTGAATACCACTTGATAGGTTCAAGCTATGCCTCGGTTGCTTCATGAGGAGCTGTTCCGTGGTTGATTCCAGATCTGGCAGCAAAGAGAACGTTGCAACGGAAGAGTGTGGATGTGGCAGTGGAAGAAGGTGATTTAGAACGGTTTAATGGAACGGAGGAGGCTTTGTATGGTGTGGATACAACTCAGACGGCCCTCACTCATGGAAGGAAGTTGTAGGGGAGGAAACAAAGCATAGAGTGACTCTTGGAGAGGAGAATTGGTAATGCATTTGAGCATAGATTTCTTACTATCATCCAAAAGTGTTCATACAAGCTAGGCTAAGAGAATTTATAGTTGATTCTCTCGGCCTCCACCAAAGGAAAACTCAGATCCATTATTTCATCATGTGTAAAATATGCTATGCTTCTAGAAAGCTTTGTAAAGCACGTGAAAAAAATGAGTTTTACATGTGGGGAAATTCAATTACTAATGTCGCCCCATGGAAAGCTAAGCACACCCCCCCTATGTGTAGAAATGGCCTTTTTACCCTTCTCCATGTCTTGGTAGATTTGCAACATCTTCTTGTTCCCCAATTTTCCATCCAAAAATAGCAAATAGTATTTGACCTTGGGGAGAATACTCATCTTGGATCTTTTTGGCCATCCCTCTTGTTATGGGTCCTATGGTGCTAGGCCTTCTTGTATCAATTGCTGACACAATGGTAAAAGCCAAGAAATCCCATTCATATCAATTTCCTTATGCTCTTCTTGTTTCTAGGATTTTAGAATACGAAGGTGTACCTGTTGAAGGAGAACTCGTTCAAACTATTGAAGCTGTGGGATCAGAAATTGGAGATACTACCTTTCGTCAGATGGGATTCATTACTAGAGGACGAGTCCTTATTCACAAAGATGATGACCATCCTGATGATGATGAAGATGACGATATGGACACTCATATGGCTGACCCAGTAAATGCTGCTACTCCATCTGATGCTGGACCCTCTAACATACCCTCCTTTTCCTGAACTTCTATGGAAGAACACTTTGCACGGTTATCTAAACAATTGGAGGATATGAGTATAGCACAGAAAACTCATTTTGATGACATTCATGAGTGGCAGAAATCTCTTGATGAGTACCTAGTTGATCAATTTCATGAGCTTGATGTTCGACTACATAACATTGAGAGTCATCTCAATATTCCACCTACTGAAAGATCCCCTAGTCCTGAATTCTAGTGTTTAGGCCACTAAGTTTGATTGTTATATTGCTTTCTTTGTGGTATTTAGACTTGATCTTTATGCATTTTCATGTAATTTCCTTCTGTTCTTAATATAATGAGCTTTTATGACAATTTTATGCATTTTTTGAGGGGGAGCTCATATTAAGGGGGAGATTTTTTCATTATTTTTGCTTATGATAAAAAAGGGGGAGAAGAAATATTAAGGGAGAATTAAAGGGAGAAAAGGGGAGAAATACTTTTCAATTGTACAGGTACTGCTAACTCTGTGGCTGTTCTCTAGTTTGTATGTGTTGCAGGTAAACCTGAGTTGCTTTTAAAGAGAATTTTTTATCATCATCAAAAAGGGGGAGATTGTTACCAATAAGGA
>NW_014542550.1:708698-717416 GCF_000741045.1 Vigna radiata var. radiata | reverse complement strand
TAATTTTCTGAAAGAAAATTATTTTTGCTAAAAGGACCAAATTAATTTTAATTGTGATCGAATACGCTTTCCGCTCTCTGAGTTTTAAATCCGCTGCGCAATACTCTTCAAAAATTACCCCCTCCGATACCAACACAGAGGATACAAACAAATTGGGTAGTTGTCTTTAAAGAACATATCCTAGAAGTAGGAATAGGTGGTTGGTACATGCTTCCATATGGTTGTTCATAAGCAAAGTACTGGATATGTATGTTGTCATTCTCATTAGGGAAAATAAATGAATGTGTGGCAAAGAAAATGTGATTAGAAAGGCCACCCTGACTTGCATTGGAATGAAGAGAACACCTCTTGGATGGGTATTTAAAGATGAATCAGACTTCTCAAAAACGGAGGAAACTACTGAAGAATATGGCAGTGATCAAGAGTCTGCTCCATCTAACTCTGAATTCGAAAAACATGTGGAAGAAAGATTTAAGAAGACTTCCAAAAGAGCAAATACCTTAAACAAGTCGCTGAAGACTTTAAGTGAAAAGATGGATGATATTTTTAAACACTTTATTGAGATCTCATCATCAGAAGAAGAACCAGAAAAGGAAGATGTGGATGACATTAATGATGAAAGCACTTCTGGAACCTCTGAATCAGAATAAATTTCTGTTTACCCTGTTTTGTCTAGGGTCATGGATTGTTCTAGTTTCATCCTTTTTATGTATATGGTCTTAACAGTGTAATATCTTTTTCAAGGAAATGAAATTAGTATTTTAAATCAATTTCAAATTGCTTTAATCTGATTGTTTAATATCTGATATACTAATTGATTGATTTGACTATGTTTTGAATGAAGTCGAATATGCTTAATCTGTTTTACATCTTTACATGTTTACTTCTATTCCTTTTGATTATATTTCTTGCTTAACTAAAATGCTTGATCTGGAAAGGATCTTTGAAAGTTTTGCAGGAAGAACATTGCTTTCGGAATTACAAGTGGAATTCAACAACATTGGAAAGTAATGTATTCGACTAAAGATATACAACAATCAACTGTTCTATAACAGGATTATAAATTCTAATTCTGGAATTTGGTTATTCTTTCATTGATTTCTTATTCTGAATATCTACTATTATCCTTGACATAAACTAATCTTTACATATCATGCTTAAGATAATATTGTGAGATTGTTGAAGTTTGTATCATTACATATATAAACTGTTTGCTATCTTATCTTTGATACAATTATGTTCTAAAATGATTGTTCAATCTGTGATATGCTGCATTGTGCATCTAATATGATTTTATTACCCATGCATAATGACAGGGGGAGTATCACATTATACACATTTGTATTTCACATGCCTGCATTTCAGGGGGCGTTATCGTTTTCATGTGATTTAAATGTGCTAATGAGAGCATCACTGCATATTGATTATTGCATATTACTGTTTGATGCATCTCTGTTTGATATTTCAGCATAAATATCTAGAGCATACCTTTTTTGCTAATGCACAAAGGGGGAGAGATTGTATGAAAGCCTTATGAAAGGGGGAGACTGCATTTTCATTCTATCTGATATTCTGCTTGATATTTTTGTTGTTTTGAATTAGGTTGTGCAAACATGGTTGGTTATTAATCATGGTTGTGCATCATCGAAAAAGGGGAAATTGTTGAGATTGTTGACAACACAATTTCTAAATCAATCTGGTTTTTCATGATGACAACACATGGCTTAATAACATGCATAGGTTGTTTGTTGTTATTACATGTTCTTATGCTGATTAATTGTAATATCTGTTAAACATGTTTATGTACTGTATTACATGTTCCTATATTGATTGATTGATATATATATATGGAAAATGTTTACATGCTTTATGTGCTATGTGTTATGCATCATTTCAAATGTTTTACTGCACATGTTTTAAAGCTGAAAACCACAAGCACTCTTATGAACTTTTAACTGTGTGACAAAGTTCTAGTACAGTCGACTACATTGACAATGGATTCGACTATGCTAAAATCTTTGTGCAGATTTTGAGAATCAGTGCTCTGTGTATTTTTGAGAAGAAAAGAATTTCAAAACGTTTTACATGGTTGATGTCGACTATGTGTTTTAGACTTTCTACTGTATCTGGTATCTGAATTGGAATTCTATTATGCTCTTGCACTCTAACGACTACATTTTAAAAAGTTAGTTGAGCATTGATGACTTGGTCAACTATATTAAATGTGTTCTGTTATTTGTTATTCGTAAGCTACTAAGGTGACTGAATTGTTATAACTGTCATAATACAATCGACTGAATTAGTAGCATATTCGACTGAGAATCTGACTGTATAACAGAAATCTATAAATAGACTAAACACAATTCTGTTTAGAAGACTTTTGATAAACTGACAATTTCATTTCTGTTTCAAATTTCTCTTAGCTCCAAGAATTCTACAAAAAGACGGTGGTGATCTTTCTTGAACGAGATTCATAGAGGAGACTTTCTGCGCTTACATTTGATGATCATTATTTGCACAAGAAAGGTGCTTCTGTGTGATCGTGCTGAAGGCTTGGCATCCTATGAAGACTGCTGAATTGTGTTGAAGGCTTGGCATCCTGTGAAGACTTCTGGAATTGTACCTATTGTGATATAGGGGGATAGTTCACTTTGAGGATTGTTCAAAGTGGTGTTGCAGATTGTAGAAGAGGGGATTCTTGCTGCAATTCTGGTTTTGTTCTGCAGCTATATTTTGGTTTTTGGTTAGAGAGGAGATTTATATTTTTGACGTGGAGTTCTTCTATAAATTCCTTGTTGTAAAAACCACAACCATTATAGTGCATTTGCTTCTGGGTGGAAGGACACTGGATGTAGGCACTGTGTTTGATTTTCTCTATCCCTTATCTTTTACATTCCAGTCGACTCTAATTTTTACGCAATCAACTACGTTTTTTCCACTGCATACAATTTCTGATTGCTTGCATTTCAAGAAATTTTAAAAAGCTTTATGCTTTGTTTTCAAGATTGTGAAAAGAATTATTTTTGAAACAACACCAATTCAGCCCCCCCCCCCTCTTGGTTAAGAAAGAAGCCAACATGTTTTCCAACATAGTTCACCATATACATGATGAAACTAGATGTAATTAATGGAAAAAATGGAAGAATAAACCCTAGAATTGGTAATTCAGAGCTCTCACATCCAAAAGCGGTCTCCAAGTAGTGAAGAAGATGTTTTGGACGTCTCTGTTTGCCAAAAGATTACCCTAAGGGTCGCACTGGGTCTATTTATAATGTGGAAAAATAACAGAATTTCGGCCCAGGCCCATCATTTAGGCGCTCAACGTCTACTTCACCGCTCAGCGGTGGGCCTTGGAATTGCAGGACGCTCAGCGGTCAATTTTTGGCGCTCAGCGTTGGGCGATTCATAAAGCTGGTGCTCTACGTTGGAAATGGCGCTAAGCGGTGGACGTAACTTCTGCTTTTCGTCTTTTCTCATCCCTTATTGAGTCTAAGTCCTTCCTTCTTCACTTCAATCATTCAATTCACATCAAATCCTGTCAAAACAAGCATAATATCTCTAAAACCACTTTTGACTCTCTTGAAACCAAACTAAAGTGTTTTGCATGATTTTAGGCTCATTCTAAGCCATAAAGGTTGTGTTTTTATATCAAATTAATGTATAAAAATGATGGTTTTTAGACCGTTATCACAACCCCAAACTTAGAATTTTGCTTGTCCTCAAGCAAACAAAACAAAACTTAGTCTTCCACCTATCATCACAATGGTTCAACACTTTCAAAAACTCATTCTTTCATAACAAGTAATTTCTCAATTCAGCTCTTCAATGGAATCTAATGAACTTGTCACATGAAAAAAAATTGAATTTCATCTAATACAATCAACATTCTCACACATAAATGTCATCACAAGGACTTTTTCAAGGCTTATAACGTGGCTAGGCTAACAAGAAACATTGGTTTTTCAAATAAAAAAATCCTTGAGTTAAAACAGTTATTCAATCATTAATAGTTCAAGCACAAACTCTCTTTCAACCAATTTACTCATTCCCAACTTCTCCCTTTTTCTTTTATTTTGCATTGAGCTTATCTTTCATGCTTTTCATTTATCTTTTTCTCATGCTTTTTTCATTCCACACATTAGCTCAATGCTTTCTCTTTTACCTTTCAATTTCCCCCAGCAACCCCAAACTTGAACCTTTATCAATACTATTCAATTATTCTCAACTCAATTGAAGGTAAAGATTTTTCTCAAGAGGTTGTTCAAAGTGTTTCAGGCTAAGGTTCAAAAAGGGTAGAACACAAGGTTCTCTTTACTTTGGGCGAAAATTTGGCTAAGTAAAGGCTTCCAAAAATGGCCTTGATCATATGACATAAGCATGTAATTCAATCAATCATAAACACTCAGGAAATATCATTCATGCTTCCAATTGAATAGCAAATATATCAACAAGCACTCTAGAGCTCAAAACCTCACACAACTATGCTCACTCAACAATTCAATCATACATCCTGCTTAGCATCATAACCACAATCATAACTCCTTATGCATCTGTTCACACAGCTTGTGAACAATATACCTGTATATAAGCATGTAAAGCAATCTCAATCATCATCCACATCATGCATCATTAAGCAAACTTATCTTGCAATCAATAAGTCAAACCATCATTAGAAAACATTTTCAGGGAAGTACAGACATACCTACACTACTCAACACAATCCATCCTATTCTAAAAGTTCAAAATACAAAGGAAAAATAAAGATAAACCTTGTTCTTCTGCAATGGCATCCATCAATAGATGCCATATCACTCCATGCTGCCATCTGAACCCTCATCGTCTCCAGCCTCTGCATCCTCAAAGTTGTCATCCTTCTCATCATCCTCATCCATAGCTGGAGCTTCAGCTGCTCCATCTCCACTCCCCTCTACAAGGCATTAGTATAGAACTCCTTTACTACTTCAATGTTAGCTGGAGCAGGGTACGTAGCCAGCTTCTCCCAGTTCCTGCTTTCCAATTCTACACCAAACTTAGGAGCCAAGTCTGGAATCCATATGGCTTTCCTCTCCAATAGCAATCTCCTTTCTTGAACCACTAGGAAGTGTTCCTCATGTTTCCTAGAGATGAATCTATGAGAGTAAAATTTCCTTGGCCTCTCTGGCTCCTTTCTCTTGTTTCCCATAGTTTTCACTCTCTTTGAAGGTGAAGATGCGATTCCTACATCAAATACAATTCAAAAGACCACAAAATTCACTATTAGGGGTTAGCAAACCATCAAACACATATCATTCTAGCATTGCCCAACGCTGAGGGAAAAACAGGCCCCTTTAGCGCCATCTGCAAAACAAAATAAGGCATAAAACGAAATCTATCGCCCACCGCTCAGCGTCAGCTGACCGCTTAGCGGTGGCGTCGGGATTTTTGCAAAACCTAGCCTAACTCCTCTAATCTCCACCCAATCACAAATTTCCCAGTTCGAGACCAAAATCAAGCAATTTAATCATTGCAAAAGGTCTCTATATTATCTAATCATGCATAGAAATCAAAAGCCCTAATTTTTCATGTTCCTACACATGTTCTTCATCAAATTTGAATTCTAGAAACCCTACACATGTTCCTACACATGTTCTTCATGTTCCTACACATGTTCAAAAACTTTACGGCATTAACTGCATTTAACAGAAAGGCTTTTATTGATTCAAATTGACAAAATTAGGGACCTAATTGGTCACTTCAAAAATTGGAGGACCCAATTGAAACAAACCTCCAAATATAGGGACCTCCAAACCTATTAAACCTACTTTAGATGCTCGTACATTCCTTTTGATCAATGAAGGATGCTTCCCCAATGCAATGCTCTCACCAAAAACACCAAACTTTGTTAATGGAATGGTGGAAAAGTGATGAACTATGGGATTTTGGTGAGTGGGTGATGAGAAAAGTGGAGGAAAACCTCTAGAATGCTCTTGAAAGTGAAAGCAAAGTGTTAGGGTCTGTGGAGACTGCTTGGGCGAGCCCTAAGGGGTGTTTAAAAATATGTAAATGGGCTTCCAACGTTGAGCTATTAAAAAGCCCATATTGCCAATCTGTGACGCCACCGCTCAGCGCTGGGTTACCACTGAGCGGTGGGCGTTAAAAAAAATCTTTTCCCTTTTTTTGGCTTGCCTTCACGTTTTAAGACCTATAACACTTGATTTCAACTTTCAATTTTTCAATTTTATGCACTTCCCCTCTCAATTGCAACACTCAAGCCTATAATGCAACTAGAACAGAGTTAAAAATAAGAAAACAATCAACTGTGTTGCCTCCCAGGTAGCGCTTGTTTAAAGTCATGAGCCTGACCCTAACCTTCTAGCACCTATCAGTAAATGCTTCCCAACACCCTTCAGTAGGTGTAATTACTTGTATCCTTTAGTAGATACATTCATAATTAGCTTTCCTAAGTAGAAGCTACCCAAAATAGTTTAAAAATACCAAAACTTACAAGTTCAAGTTATAAAAATTAATGAAAATATTGTTCTACAACAATTAGGATGCCTCCCAAGAAACTCGTGTCTTTTCGCCCAAGTTGGTGTCTTTGTCACACCAACTCATCAGTCCCCTTCTGTCCACCTTCTTGACTCTTCTGGAGTATGGTATTTCCATTTCCATTACTCCTTTTTCTTTAAGCTCTTTCACTATCCACTCCTTATCTTTGTATTTCACCTTTGAACCAGGTTGAAATGATGTATCCTTTGAGTCGATTGTGCCTCCTTTATCGAAATCTTCATCTTTAGGTACCTGCAAAATATTATAATCATTACTGTTAGTACCTTCATATTCTTCAATTGTAGTTTCTCCCCTTGAAACTCTATATTTGGCCCTCTTCTGTATTTGTGTGAGCTTCTCTTTAGAACCTGTATATATCAACGTGCTTTCATGGTCCCTTAGCATAATTGTTTCGTCATAGACACTCAACAACACTTTTGCAATGTTCATAAAAGGTCTTCCAAGAACCAATGGAATCCTCTCATCAGTCTCCATATCCATGACTATAAAATCAATATGAATTCAATATGCTCAATACGAACAACTACATCTTCCACCATACCAACAGGTCTTTTAGAAGACCCATCTGCCACCATCGCAGAAATATTAGATGGTTTCAATGTTAGCCCTCCAATTTTCTTCAAATAACTCGACGACATCATATTAATACTAGATCCAGAATCTAGCATAGCTCTCCCTACATCCACATCTTCAATATTGCATGGAAGAGTAAGACTTCCTGGATCTTTCATCTTAGGTGGATGTTCTCTCTTCTTAGGCAGTGTATGATGAGTTGTCGCAACTCACACAAATTTGATTGCAATTTAGAAATGCAGTATAATGCTAGGGAATGACCCCTAGGTCGTCTCTCAAGGACCAACTGCGGTTCAGAGTCAAGTCTAACACGAAAGGGGGGGGGTTTGAAAAGTGTTTTTGTGAATACGAATAACTAAATTAAAATGAATGGAAATTAAACTCAACTGTGTAAGTTAGAAAACATCAAGGTAAAATAAAGTGCTAAACCCAACATTTTAAGAAACAATTATCTAAACACAATTAAGACTATTAAAATGCAACACTAAATTAGAGGAATCAAATGCAACTAATCCTACTATGCAAATTAATGCAAAACAAAGAGATAATTAAACATGCTTTTTCATCTATCAATTATGTGACCAATATTCATCTACCAATTGAAATTAAAAGGTGCAAGTAGCTTGAAAAACCCTCGTGGGCCGTGAGCTCCTAGCCCACCAAGGTCCAATTTCAATTTTGACTTTTCTTCCTTAAATGAATATGCAAGGTGTGTTAACTTCTTATCCATGTGCTCCATACTTCAAGACAACAAACATATGCCCTCCACATCACCTAAAACCATCCACCACTCCTTGCATGCAGCAAAAGTTATGGTTCCACACACCAAGACACACAATTCACGTGAAGAATGCAAAGGGTTACAAGAGAAATTACTTCCAAACCAAAGGGTAAAAGGATTCAACCTCAAATGCTACTTCCAATGTGCCAAGTAGGCAAAACCCAAAGAAAACAAACAACAACCACCTTCATTCCCTTAGCCATTCTCAGCAAAAACAAGGGTCAAGACAAAGCTTAAAGAGGAAATGTTCCCTTAGTCAAAAGTAGCTCCATGTGTGCTTGGCCAAATCGGGTAAAAAATTAATTACACCTTCTCTCTTCCTTCTCCACTCCATTTTCGTTTTTCTTCAACAACCAAGCTTTCAAATTGTTTCTTCCCATCTCCAAACCAAGAACACACTCCAAGGTACCCAAAGCTCAATTGCAAAATGATTCAAGAACAATAAAACCAAGTTCTACCTTCATAAATCCAACTTCAAAACACACTTTTCTTCAACTTTTTGACCCAAACAAAACCAAACCCCTATGCTTCATATGCAATACCGTCCAGNCACCATCATCAAGCACAAAGTCCANCTCAAAATTTGTNTCCCAACATCAAAAACAAAATGCTAGAAGAAAATGGCTCAAGAATACAATACCCACGCACCAACTTAAGCCTTTTTCACTACCAAACTTGACAACAACTCCATTTTCATCCTCCAATCCAAGAAACTCAAAGTAAAAACGAGATTACTGCAGCAAAATGAGGAGAAAACCGAAATGGACAATGGGTCTCCCTTCCACCAAAGAAACCACCATGAAAAAGCAAAGAAG
>NW_014542550.1:700924-708538 GCF_000741045.1 Vigna radiata var. radiata | reverse complement strand
TCTTGTTCATTCATGGTTGAAAACCGAAAATGGCATACCAAGGCTCCAAGAGAGAGTTCATACAAGGCAAAGCTAAAGCAAAAGTGTAGAATGAAGTGAGTTGTTGGAGTGTCTCGGCAATTACCCTAGACAATGTCGTCCCTCTTCAAAATAGGTGGGGTCCACCTCCTAAAAGAAACCCTATGGTTAGGCCAAGTGTCCAACACATTGGGCTTCTACAAAATTTGCCACAAAAGGGCCCAAATGCACTTAATCTAATTAAGGTTTCTAAAAAAACGAAATTACAAATTTATTAAAATGGAAATGACTAAATGTTGAGTCTTGAATGATCATGCCACCATCCCTAATGCTTCAAATGATGTTTCCCAAAATTTCCCTGCAACCAAAATACACTTAATCAGCTCAGAAAACCCAAATTAGCACAATTACGAATTTCCGACCAAATTAAGCAGAATTCGTAAAACGGGGAAATAACAGACAATTAAACACAATTCCCTGGTTTATTTAAGTGAAATAAACTAAATATAGTTCAAGAAATAACCACTCATCAGTGTACGAACTTCCTGTTCCTTAGCTTCTTCTTCATCAAGATTTATAACCTCTCCAAGATAGTACTTTATTCGCTTGGAGTAAACAAGAATCCGGTGGATTACTTCAATTGAAGGTACAATAGTCACTTGATTAAAAATCTCTCTAAATGACCCACAATGACTTTCTCTTCTCTCATTTTCTCTCTCTTCTTCTTCTTCATAATTTTTTCTCTCCTCTCCTCTTCTTCATCCTCACTGCTTTCTATCTCAATAATATTTTTTTCTTCTCTCATCTCCTCTTCCTCCTCCTCACTAATGTCTATCTCAATAACTTCTTTTTTCTGCTTTTCTCTTTCTCTTGCTCACCACAACTTTGCATTCCTCCTTAGGGTTAACATCAGTATTAGCCCTAAATTGGTTCTTCTCCGTGGCATCCACCCTTTTTGAAAGTTGGCCAATTTGCATCTCTAAAGTTTTGAAATTGGCTTCATGACTCTTATAATGAGAGTCATCACCTTCATGAATTTATCAAATTTATCATCAAGGTTTCTAAATTGCTCAGTCAAACTAGCCACCTGCTGCCATAAGGGTGGTTGTTGTGGTCTATTGTTGAAAAGGCCTCCTGTCTGCCCAGATGGGTTACTTTGACTTTGTCCAATACTAGGATCATTCTTTCAACCTTGGCTATAGTTGCCCTGGTTGAAGTTACCCTATCTATACTGGAACTGATTACCCATAAAATTAGCCTCTTCTTGCATCTCTTCAGGTGTTGCACATTGACTATTAATATGGTCACCACCACAAAAATCACAAAGTTGCTGAGCTTGAGACACATTCCTTATCTCCTTCGGAAGTTGAGAGAGAATCTTTGACAAATTTTCAATTTTTTGAGTGAGAAGGTGATTTCGAGTTAACAATGCATTATCAACAGGCAAATGTAAAACTCCCCTCTTCTGAACTGGTGCGCCTCTTTCACTATGCGTCTCCTGCTCATTTGCAGCCATGCTTTCAATCAGATCATAGGCCTCATCCTTAGTCTTTCTTTTAATATCACCTCCAGCTGAAGCATCTAACATCATCTTAGACTGTGTATTCAGGCCTCCAAGGTATGCCAGAACCAAAGTTGTCTTGTCAAACCCATGAACAGGCATTTTTGTCATTAAGCTTTTGAATCTTTCCCATGCCTACCCTAGGGTTTCCTCCATACCCTGTCTGAACGAAGAGATCTCCAACTTCCCTTGAGTGACTTTTGACTATGGAAAGTATTTACTCACAAATTTAGAAGCCACAGTCTCCCACGTAGTAAAACTTCCTTCTAGGAAGGAATTTAGCCATAACTTAGCATTGCCTCCTAGTGAAAAAGGAAACAACCTAAGTTTGATCCTATCATTTGGTACTCTATTAATCTTCACTGTATTACACATTTCGGTGAACATTGTAAGATGATTGTATGGATTCTCATTCGACAATCCATGGAATTGATTACTCTGTACCAGATGGATCAACGCAGGATTCATCACCATGTTAGTTGTGTTTGTTGAGATTGTTGACAACACAAACTCTATATCAAACTGGTTTTTGACGATGACAACTCAGTGCTTAATAACAATGCATATGTTCCAGTATTACATGTTCTTACTCTGTAAAGTTTGTCATATCTGTTGAACATGTTTTGATTGAATTACATTGTATGTTCCTATGCTTGATTGAGTGTTATATTTGTGGAACATGCTTGTATTAAAATGTGAGATAAATTTTTTTAATCATTACATATTTCTGAAAGAAAAAGATCACAGACACCTTTTGAACTTATATGTATTGTGACAAAGTTATAGTTCAATCGAATACACTATTGACGAATTCGACTATGCTAAAATCTTTGTACAAATTTTGTGAACATGTGCTATGTGAGATTTTGAGATGAAAAGAATTTAAAAGTAATTTTTCATGTGTCAGTCGACATTGTGATAAGCATATTCGACTGTGTTGCTGTTCTGTTTGAAATTCTGTTAAGCCTACAAGCTCCAACGACTATATTTTCAAAAGTTAGCTAAAACTGTATGACTTGGTCAACTGTAATAAATGAGTCTTGATTCTGTTGACTAAGGAGCCTTTATGTTGACTGTTTGTTATAACTGTTTTAGTACAGTCGACTCCATTAGTAGGCTATTCGACTATGAATCAATCTGATGAAACAGAAAACTATAAATAGACAAAACGCAAATTGTTTCCTGTTTCAGATTGAATTTGTTAGAAGCTCCAAGAATTCTCCAAGAAGACGGTGGTGATCTTGCTTGAGAGAAATTAAGAAGAAGAAGTCATTGTTCTCACTATTTGAACAATATCCACACAGAGAGGTGCTTCTGGGTTGATCTTGATAGGCTTGGCATCCTACGAAAGACTGCGGCTTTTTGATTGAAGGCTTGGCAACCTGTGAAGTCTATTGTGATAGGCTTGGCATCCTATGAAGAGTGCTGGTGACACGTTGAGGATTGCTCGAAGTGGGTGCATATTGTAGGAGAGGGGATTCTTGCTGCAATTCTGGTTTTGTGTGTGCAGCTATATTTAGTTTTGGATTAGAGAGGAGACTTATATTTTTGCGTGGTGCTTCTATAAATTCCTTGTTGTAAAAATCGCAACCATTATAGTGCATTTGCTTCCTGGGTTGGAAGGACACTGGATGTAGGTATTGTTGGCCGAACCGGTATAAACATAGTGTTTGAATTTTCTGATCCCTACACCCTTTATTTTCCAGTCGACTATATCTGCTAGGCAGTCAACTGCGTTTTTCCGCTGCATTACATTTTCAATAACTTGCATTTCAAGGAAAGATCAAAAGCTTTGAATTTTTCATACCAAGATTGCGAAAAGATTTTAATTTTGAATTAACACCAGTTCACCCCCTCCCCTCTTGGGGTAAAAAAGAAGCCAACCTGTTTTATAACAATTGGCACCAGAGCTGGTTTTCATAAGATATTTGAAAATTCAATCGACTTTGTTATTATTCTATTCAACTGTAAAACCTGGGGATGGCTTCAAATTTTCAAACTTTTGGTGAAGGTGCTTCAACAAACAGACCACCTCTGTTTGCTGGTGAAAATTACCCTTTTTGAAAAATTCACATGCAGATCTTTCTTCAATCGCAAGATAAAGGAATTTTGGATGCTACTTTAAACGGTCCATTTGTACCTACAAAAATTGTTGATAGTGAAACTTTTTTGAAACCTTTTACTGAGTGGATTGTAGATGAAAATAGAAAAGCTCAGTATGATGTTAAAGCTAGGAATATTATTGCCTCTGCACTAACTATTGATGAATTTTTCAGGATATCCCAATGCATGTCTGCAAAGGAAATGTGGGATGTTCTAGAGGTAACACATGAAGGTACAGATGAAGTCAAGAGAGCCAGGAAGAATTCATTGATTCAAGAATATGAGTTGTTTAGAATGAAAGCTTGTGAAAGCATCTATGATGTCCAGAAACGGTTCACTCATATCGTAAACCACCTGATGGCTCTTGGCAAAGTTTTTGACAAAGAAGAGATCAACATAAAGATTCTGATAAGTCTGAACAGGAATTGGCAACCAAAAGTCACTGCAATCTCTGAATCCAAAGATCTTACAACGATGAATATGGCTACCTTGTTTGGAAAGTTACGGGAACATGAGTTAGAACTTGGTAGATTGAAGGATGAAGAGGAGATTGAAGAAAAGAAGTCCAAAGCTCTGAAAGAGTCAAGCCAGAACATCATAGAAACAGAGATGGACGACAAAGAGTTAATGACCTTGATGGTAAGAAAATTTAGTCAGCTTATACAAAATGATAATCAACTGTCTAACCATGCAGGTCAAAGAAAAAAGAAGAGTTTCAGAACAAACACTGTCCAGTGCTATGACTGTGGAAAAGAAGGAGACATCAAGCCTGAATGCCCTGAGTTACAGCCAAAGCAGAAAGGAAAGAAAAGATTTCCTCAAAGCAGAAACATGAGAAAGAAAGGAGCCTACATTGCTTAGGAAAACTCAGATTCAGAAAGCTAGAGTGACAAAGATGCTGACCAAGAGGAGAAATCCAACATTTATCACATGGCTGGAACTGCAAAGAATGATTGTGACAGTGATGAAGAATTTGAGAACTGATGAAGGTTGAAAAACAGCTATTTTCATATGTCAATTTGGACCAAATTACACCCTTTACTACTAGGAATGAGCATAGAATCAAGCAAAACTCAATAAATGAGTTGAAAGAGAGTCAAAAGCGGTTTTTAGCGATTTTATGCTTGTTTTTCATTGTTTTGAAGCTAATTGAGAAAAGTAGAAAATGGAGTTGAAGATACAGGTCGTTGACTCAAGAAAAGAGCAGAAAAATGAAGATTTAAGTGTGCCGCCGGGCGGTCCAGGACGAGGAAGCATGGCGATTGACGCTGGGCGGACCTGAGGCAAACCGCCCAGCGGTGGCGATTGCCGCCGGGTGGTAGGGCAATTTGTGGCAAACCGCCGGGCAGCACACTTAAACCGCTCGGCGGTGGCTCGTTGGACTTGGGCCCATTTTCTGACGCACTCCTCACCTATATATACCCCTATTGCGAAATCAGAATCATTCTTTTGACAGGGGAGAACGGTCAGACCAAATTTTGCTCTCTGGAGAGGATCTCTTGGATGCTTAGGCTCCTTTTCATCTTTTCTAGGGTTTTCTCTTCCATTCTTCTTCCATTTTTCATCTAGTTTCACCATGTCTACAGTGAACTAAACCATATTGTTGTTGGGGAAAACAATGTAATCTTTTGATACTCTCTCTTATTGAAACTATTGATTATTTATATGGTCTTCATATGTTTCGATTAATTATTGTTGGGTTATCATCTGTGCTTAAGGCCTTTATCGTTTAACTCATTCAGTATATTGATGTTTGTCTTTATTGATATGGGGACGTACAGTAATGACATGAACTGGTGAGTAATCATCCATTGTTTTCGTTTGTCAATTAAATCACTTTATTTTTGCATGTTAATATTTTTTTCTCAAAATCCAATTTATTAATTTTTATTTCTCAAGTCTTATTATTTTAATTCACGCGAACGAGGAAGCCATACGAGTCTCTTGGGAAAGCGATACTTGGTCTTACCATTTATATTACTTGTACGATTTGGTACACTTGCCAATTTTTCAACAAGAAGCTGTCTATAGAGGAGAAATATCAGCAGCTGATTGAGACATACAGAGAATTACATGCTAAAGCAATGCGACTGGAATACCAGGTTAATCGACTGAACTCTGAAAAAAGAAATTATGAATATAGAATAAATGATCTTGTTACTAAAAACGAAAGGTTAGAAAGAGAGATAAATGAAGCGATATTATTTGCTAGAAATGTTGAGATTAAAACTGTTAGTGTTTAAAAAGTTGGTGAAAATTGTCCTACACATATTGAAAAGATTGATTACTTGACTAGCAAGCTAGCTAAGTTTGCTCAAGCTAGTGACAATTTAGATGTTGTACTGAATTCATCTAGCAAAAGTAAAAATAGGCAAGGAAATTGATTTAAAGGTGACTCTAACAGAACTAATGCTAGGAAGCTTAATGAATTAAGAAAACCTGCCAGAAATGCTTGTTTTTATTGTAATTGTGTTGGTCATACTATTAGAAATTGCTACTACAAAAATGTTGCCATTCCTCAAGGATTATACGTATGGATACCAAAGGAACATGTGACAAGAACTAACAATCAAGGACCCAAAATTAAATGGGTACCAGCAACCAAAACTTAAGTGTTTTGCAGGTTATGCAGCTGATATGGAACTGTTCTCAAGGATGAATTAACCGTGGATTATAACAAACACCTTGAATGTCTACAACTGGTATTTTTGTATCTATCTGTTGCATCATGCATACATTGATTGATTGTTGTTGTGAGATTGTTTGTATTGCGTGCTGAACTGTTTGGGTGATTGAATTTGCTTAAATTTGATTTCTAACTGTCCTAGTCAACTTCCAACTTAATACAGTCGATTATGATCTCTGTTCTTTCTAAAAATTTTAAATATTCCATTTATACATACTATTTGACGCGCAATGTTTCCCTCCTTATAAAAGTCTCACTGTTATTATGAACCATTTTGTCTTGTCATCTTTTTACTTCTCTCAAAATCTTTCAAGAAAGTTTCAAAGAATCATCTTGTCATGGGTTCTTCAAACAAGTCAGTGAATAAGGATTGCAGGTCAACAATCAATATGGGTGAATCCTGTACAATAAACTAGTTAAGAAACGAAGAAGAAAGACTAAGGTTCACAAATGGGTCTATAAAGGCGGTTGTTTCTCCTATGAACATCAACCTGGAAATGTTCAAAGGCGAAGGATTTATTTTCCTTTTTGGCTTGAATCACAAGGGTTATCTGATTTCTTACAGTTGAGAGGGACATGGTATCTGATAACGGTCCAAAAACTGTTGTTTTCATACTTAAATTTGATATCAAAACACACCCTTTATGGCTTAGAATGAGCTTAAAATAAGTAAAACACTTAGTTGAGTCATGTGAGAGAAAAAAGTTGGTTTTAGAGATATTATGCTTGTTTTTACATTATTTTGCAGGGTTTTAAGGTGAATTGAAGATGGAAGTGAAGTAAGGTGGACTTAGACCCGTGAAAGATGAAGAAAAAGGACGAAAAGAAGGGTCCAGTTAACCGCTGAGCGCTAGAATGGACCGCTGAGCATCAAGAGCGATTAGAGGGAAACTGCTAAGCGGCAAAACTGACCGCTGAGCGGTCCAAACGGCTAGAGGTAAACTGCTGAGCGGTTTACTTAGGCGCCTAGGCGGTTGTCTGTTTTTATTAGCTAAATTCTGTAATCTTTCTGTTATCTTTTTGGGCTTATACATAGCCCCAGTGCGAATCAAAACACATTCTTTTGGCAGAGAGAAACATCCAGAGCTATTCCACAAACCTTGGAGGAGGTTCTTTGGATGCTTAGGCTCCAATCTACCAAGTTTAGGGTTATTTCTTCCATTCTTTCATCAATATTTCAACTAGTTTCACCATGATTATGGTGAACTAAACCCTAGGTTGTTGGGGAACAATGTAATCTTTTGAA